>NC_137830.1:35234077-35274467 GCF_963921795.1 Nannobrachium achirus
TTTTTAGGTATTTTTTCCTACTTTGCCATACCACAGTGTCGGCAATTTGAGGTTCCTTTTGCTATTTTGTTTGTCCTGATGAAACGTTCAATAAATGCTCAATAAAGACCATCCTTTTTGCAAGTTCCAGACAGTGTGCCAAACACTTTTGTTTGATTTCATAAAATAGATCAGTGGTTTTCAAGCTTTTTCATATCGAGATCCATTATTTATTCAGCATTTGAGCCACGGACCACGGATTTGATGAGATGTAGTCTCTCGGACCCAAAACTTAAGACTGTTTTGTCATCGTCGGATAAGATTTTATCCCCAATTTCCATGCTGTATTAATGTGGTACCATAGGATACAAAATACACATTTACTACATTCTATAATTGTGATAACTTCTTATAAATTAAGTAATGCAGATGTTCAACAATAATCTAACTCTTGAGAGCATACAATGAGCATACAATTCATGCTCTCAATGAGTTAAAGTTTTTATTTCTCAATGAGTTAAAGTTTTTATGCTCTCAATGAGTTAATGATCTACTGTATAAGGGTCCATTTGGTTACCATCTCAACATCATTTAGCTTGGGGACCACCTGGGACCCCCTCAAGGACCACTGGTTTAAAACCACTGTCATAGATCTCCTTTCTGAACATCTGGACCTTCCTGGTCGTCCCACACACAACTGTCACCAACCTTTGAGGTGTAGGCCTACGTTGGATTTACTAGTTTCATAAATGTTCAACCAATAAAAGAGCATTCAAATTAGCTTGTGATGGATAATAACTGCTTTGGGTTAATTGGAGTTTCTTCTTTTTCCTTCAAATTTACTGAAAAGTAACATGAACATGCAAGGTTTAGACAGCTGGGTGTACTTTTATTTGCCGGCTGTAATTTGTTTCTCACCCAGTGGGGGGCAGTGTGTGACCAGGATGTCCGTGGCCTCTGGGATCTGGTTCCACTTGTCCAGCAGAGCTTGACCCCGGGGCAAGTTGAACCCCCAACCATAGTACCATGGCTGCCTGCTCAGAGAGAGAGAGAGAGAGAGAGAGAGAGAGAGAGAGAGAGAGAGAGAGAGAGATGGGGGGGGGGGGTGAGAGAGAGAGAGAGAGAGAGAGGACAGAAAAATAAGTCAGTTGATAGCATTAAATCACAATTCTGCCCAGATCATCCATGTCACACGGGTCGTCTTCTTTTTTAGTTTTTTACTTTCAAAAAAGCGCCTGCAATGTAGTGCATTTGAAACTACATTGCAGTGCACATCATGGGGTGATCACTGCATGCCTCCTGTGAATTGTTTTATTTAAATCTTTGTTTATTTTATTTTTATTTCATTGCTGAGTGAGGTCAGCAGACAATGTGACGTGAGTGAGATGAAAAAACCTGAGTGAAATCTGCAAATCTCAACCCAAAACAACAGAATATATTCTGGGAGTTAAAAGATCACTGAAGATTTTACTGTGTGGTTTGGATTTGGGGATTCAGAATCCATCTCACACAGAATGCACAGAATACCAACATATCACGCAGGTAGGCTATGCTTTTAAGAGATCAGCAACAAAGCGTTGTCAACTACTGTTGCAAAAAAAAAGAATGAGGGAAAGAAAGGAAAAACACAGACCAACATATCATCGTTGTCGGGTGGAAGACCTCGTATCTCCAAGTTTAAAATGTGTACGTTCTTTCGCAAAGTAAAGCCCTGCTTCATCATACAAGGCTGTCGCACAAAAAAAGTAGTGAATACAGCTGATCTACAAGCACACAACGCCTCGTGGGGAGTGAGACTGAGTCACTAGGGCCCAAGGTGGAGGGGGCCTTAATTATTTTATACTTTATCTATTGAAAAATAGCAGATCTACAAGCTTGATCTGTGCCGCTCGAGTGCCGCGCTGCGAGCTTGTAGATCTGCTATTTTTGAAAAGTTGTGAAAATGTGTGCAAATCTTTGAATATATGTATTTTTTAAGCGAACATTTGTAACTAAAATCTTGCTTCTGGAACTAAATATTTTGAGATGGGGGTCCGTGGCCAAATACATTTTGGGGGTCCTTCACATGAAAAAGTTTGAGCACCACGGACATAGAAACATAGGTTTTTTCAAAAAACCTTCACGATTTTCACGATTTAAAAAAAATTGCAGATCTTCAAGCTCGCATCGCGGCACTCGGTGCCGCGATGCAAGCTTGCATATCTGCTATTTGTCAATAGTTAAAGCACAAAATAATGCGTAATAATGTGTTCCCAGTTCCCACTATGAAAAACATTCATGGGGGGCCCACAGTGAATCATTGTACCCAGGGCCCAAAATTTGGTGTGACACCCCTGCCGGAGAAGGCTACAGATCGCCAACATTAAACATGGCCTTGATCACGAAGTTGGCTGCGGAACGCTCCGTGTGACGACTGGAAGATGGGAGAGAGTGGGGGGTGGGGGGAGGTGGTTAAAAAAATAAAGAGGAGAAATGAGAGAAGAGAGGAAGAGAGGAGGAGAGCCGTGATGGCTGGGTTTTGCCGCTGTCCCTTCACTTTGATGGCGGACGCCTCCGCTCCGTGAGTGACGGAGGAGAAATTAACATGTCACTTACAATCTGTACCGAGATCCATCTTCCTCCACGGCGCACCGGCGCTCGCCACGCGTGCGCGTGCAGCCGTGCCGCCGCGCTCTCGTTTAAAAAAATATTATAAAAAGAAATTGCAGAGTGCGCTCGGACGAAACGCCAACTTTATCGGCGTGGCCCTACGCATCGGTGTTCAGTGAAATAGCAGATGAGAATTGTTTTTGTTTTTTTGTATTTGCGCGCGCGCGCACAAGTGTGTGTGTGTGTGAGTGAGTGTGTGTGTGTGTGTGTGTGTGTGTGTGTGTGTGTGTGTGTGTGTGTGTGTGTGTGTGTGTGTGTGTGTGTGTGTGTGTGTGTGTGTGTGTGTGTGTGTGTGTGTGTGTGTGTGTGTGTGTGTGTGTGTGTGTGTGTGTCACACACACAGAAAGACAGGGAGAGAGACCTGTCCCACGCACACAACCCAGAGCCTAAATATTATAGTGCAGTGTCATGACCCCAAAGCAGTGGTGGAAAAAGTACAACATTCTTTTACTTAAGTAAAAGTAATACTCTGTTAAAAGTAAAAGTCTGGAATTCAAAATTGACTTGAGTAAAAGTACAAAAGTATTGGTATCAAAATGTACTTAAAGAAGTACCAAAAGTAGAAAGTACTCATGCATGCATAGTTTGTGTGAGGAGTGACTGAGTCAGAAGACAAGCAAGGCACCATGGGAGATGGAGTCCCAATTCAGCTGGTTTTTTTTCCATTCGATTAAAAACCCATCACTTCCAGAACATCAGAGCCTAAATAGCTGTGATGAAAACATGTGATCGTGCTCATGAACACAGTCTCAATAATTCACTCAGTGAATATTAAAACATTTAAATGGCCCCGGCATATTAATAGGTCTGCTTGAAATATTCATGGCCGTCTTAACATGGACGTCTCAATTAAAATGTGATGGGCTGTGCGGGGGCAGCTCCATTGATGCTCTCCCCGTACTTCTGAATGGACGGATGAAGAGGGAACGAGGGATGAGAGAAGCTTCTCCCCTTAACAGTGGGTCAGGGAGGGAGGGAGGGAGGGAAAGAGAGAGAGCGAGAGAGAAAGAAAGAAAGAAAGAAAGAAAGAAAGAAAGACATATCGTCGTTGTAGGGTGGAAACCTCATATCTCCAAGTTTCAAATTTGTACGTTCTTTCGCAAAGTAAAGCCCTGCTTCATCGTACAAGGCCGTCGCACAAAAGTAGTGAAAACAGCAGATTTACAAGCACACAACGCCTTGCACCGCGAGGCGTTGTGTGCTTGTAGATCGGTTGTTTTCACTAGTTTAAATCATTTTAAAAATGATAAATGCAAAACGAACGGTTTTGGACATACAAGGTTTTCACCCGACAATGACGATATACTGTAGATGGGGCAGCTATACATAATGCAACTATCTTCATCTGGATTCAGAGCAGCACGGCATTGATGGCTGTGAATTGAGACTAGACACCGCCTGGGATTTTGGATATCGTGATATGGCGTATAAGTGTTCCTGGTTTTAATCACTTGAAGCCCTACAGTATTTTATACTTTCAAAAATGAACCAAACCTTTTGAGATTAGCAATAATAGCTGATCTACAACATCACAAAGCGTCACATCGTAACATGCTGTATAGTGTATAAGCTTGTACATCTGCTATGTTTTACTGTGGTTAAAACAAAAGTTATTAGCATTACAGTACAATTTGGTCATTTGGTCATGATATCATGATACTAGATCGCACAGCCTTACTTTGAAATCACATATCGTCTTTGTCGGGTGGAAACCTTGTATCTCCAAGTTTCAAATGTGTCCGTTCTTTCGCAAAGTAAAGCCCTGCTTCACCATACAAGGATGTCACACAAAAGTAGTGAAAACAGCAGATATACAAGCACACAACGCCTCGAAAACAGCAGATATACAAGCACACAACGCCTCGCGGTGCGAGGCGTTGTGTGCTTGTCGAGGCGTTGTGTGCTTGTAGATCAGCTGTTTTCAGTAGTTTAAATCATTTTTAAAATGATAAATGCAAAACAAACGGTTTTGGACATACAAGGTGTTCACCCGACAACGACAATATACTGTAAATTATTATTTTATCATTTCTGAACACGCATGCACACACACACACCCTGTCAGGAAAGCTTCTGCATCAAAAAATGTACACACGTACATGGTGCTGAATTAACTCTAACAGTGTACAAATGTAAAAAGGTCCATTTGGTTACTTTTGTACACTGCCAGAGTCACAAATCGATAAATTAACACGCTCACAGCATTTGATCCCATTATATAAAAACGTATGTGGGGCGCCCGCTGGCCTAGTGGTCAAGGCGCATAGCACACACTCGGCTATGATGGTGTCGCCGGTTCGATTCCCAATCCGGACGACCTTAGCCACATGTCATTCCCCATCTCTCTCCCCATTTCCTGTCAGTCTACTATCCTATCACATAAAGGCATAAAAAGCCCCAAAACATCTAAAAAATCTAAATCTAAAAAATAGAATAAAAACGTATGTAATCTGTAGCGTCGGCCTCATTGCAGAACAGCCGGCTCCACTGTTTGCAGAGTAAATCCGAGACTAACTCAAAAGTAATTCCATGCACAACCCCACCCCTGTGTGAGAAATATATATCTTCTTTCTTTATCAGGTGAGGGGGATTATACAGCGGCTACAAGTGATTTGTGTTCAGTTTAGGGGAGGCGAGTGCGGCGCGTGTCGGGCATCTTAAGGATTCCGCTAATGTACGAGGACGGGTACTCGTTATGGATTTTAAAAACGGAGCAAAGCAGATGTTTGCGTTCGAGCGCTGCCATCCCCAGGCGCGTCTTTAAGGGGTGGGGGGGGGGAGGGCGAGCTGGGAGAAAAACAACACCATTCGAGCCATTATTTTCATCTGATGCGTTCCCACTGCAAATGCGCATGCTCACACACACACACACACACACACACACACACACACACACACACACACACACACACACACACACACACACACACACACACACACACACACACACACACACACACACACACACACACACACACACACACACACACACACACACACACTAGACGCAACCCCTCTTGAGGACAAGAGTAGAAGTCAAATCAAACACTTAGAAACACATTTAAGGATAAAAACACAAATAAACACAAATAAAGGCATCCCGTTGCCTTGTGTGTGTGCGCGTGCGTGCGTGTGTGTGTGGACTACGCACACACACACACTCATACGCGCATCCGAGGCCCACTGCTATCACTGAAGAGACCCCATGAATCATTAAGTGTCTGTGACTCTGCCAAGGGCTGCGAGCTGCATATGCCCCCCTCCCCTCCCCTCCCCTCCCTTCCCCTCCCTCTCTCTCTCTTTCTCCGTCTCTCTCTCTCTCTCCCTCTTTCAGTCTCTCTCCTCCTCCTCGTTAGCAGGAAAAACACCATGCCAGGAGAGCAGTGTGCTTCTTCTGAGAGGCTGCCATCAGTGTTTGAGCAGAGTTTTTATCATTTTTTCCCCCTCCCTTATCTAAATCAACAGTGGAGTTATCTATCCCCAGGTCCAGAGAGGAAGAAACCCAGCGAGAGCAGCGAGGCGGCAGCAGAGTTTGGAGAGAAGATTGCAGGCGGAGAAGGAGAAAAGAATAGAGCGAGGGAAAAGAGGAGAGAGAGGGAAAAGAGGAGAGGGGCAGGTAGGCAGCAATAAGGAAGACGAGAAAGTGAGCGAGAAACGGAGAGAAAGGGAAAGGGAAACAGAGAGAGAGAGAGAGAGAACACAACAGCGCTGAAGAAGTCCTGTGGCTGTGAAGGACTTTTTACGGTTTCACAAAATGTGTTCCTCTTTTCCGGTAAAACACAGCGAGTGGGATCCACAAAACACCCAATCAATGACTGAATGAATGAATGAAGGGGAGAGAGGACGTTTGCGTGAACATCGTGTGCGTCGCGCGCGCGCATGTGTCTTCTTAGTCCTTGCCCTCAATCAGAGACGCAGGGGTGCGGGTGAACACACCCTAGTGCATGACGTCCTCGCAAGATCTAATCCAGGGGTCTTCAACAGGGGGTCTGGGACCCCTAGGGGGTCCTCAGAGTTACAACAGGGGGTCCTCCAAATCTTTGTGTGATAGAAAGAAAAAAATAATAATCTCCTTTTTAGCCAGATTCTTAACCAGATTCTGAGAACTTAAGCCAAAATTAGCAGATCTACAAGCTCAGAGCTTGTAGATCGGCTACTTTCGGCAAAGAGGTTTGGTGTAGAGGAGAGAAGTATTGACAGTTCAAGTGGTTAAATATCTGAAAACACAAATTGACATGAATCCAAAATACACTAATGATTGTGCTGTGAAACAATGAAACTATATGGAATCTATGAACAGGTTGTGGGGGTCCCTGCTTCATCTCTCTCTCAAATAAGGGGTCCTTGGCCTGAAAACGTTGAAGACCCCTGATCTAATGAATTAATTAAGAGACACACGTGACTTAACGACCCCAACGAGTCGGGGGGGAATCGGCAGGGAAGAGGCGTTTGTGTGCGTGCACGTGAGTGCATATACTGTACATGCGCACACATTGACTCCTGCCCACATCTTAAAGTAGGTGATATTAGTGGGTCAGGTCCAGCACTGAGTGCTGGTGGGGTGGGAGGACAGCTTTCCCCAGTTGGCTCCTCCTCCCGCCGCATGTATCTTGGTACAACAGAGACCCCCCCTCTCTCCCCCCTCCTCCCCGCCTCCCCCCTGCCGCTAACCTCGTTAGGCGGCGGTTTCAATTAAAAGTGTGGAGGAGGGGAGTGGGCCGGTCCCCCGGGACCCCCCTGCCTACCTCCCGGCAACTCTGGTTGGAGGTCGAAACCAACGCTCTCCTGAAAACATCTTCGCTATGTCTTGCAGGCAGGTCACACACGCACACGCACGCACGCACACACACACACACACACACACACACACACACACACACACACACACACAGGCACACACAGGGAAACTACCTCTATTCTACATCATTACTGCATGATTTGCAGCTGCACCACAAACTCAGTCAAGGCTGAAGTTTAGACAGCTGACAGAGTCTACTGTGCGTGCGTGCGTGCGTGCGTGCGTGCGTGCGTGCGTGCGTGCGTGCGTGCGTGCGTGCGCTAGTGTTGTAAAAAATATCGATTTATCGAAAAGTATCGATTTTGAATATAGTATTGATTTTCAATATGACTTTTCCATAGTATCGATAATATCGATACTCACTTTTTACCTCTCTCGTTGGTTTACTGCGACGTTACTTTTATGTGTATCCTTCCTACTTTGGCTTATTCCTAGTTATTTTAAAGGCCTATTTGTACTTAGAAATGTGAAAACATCAGAGGCAGGCCTTTAAAAAGTGCACTACATCTACCTCAAGAAGTTCTGTATTTTTCTTTAAATAAAAAGAAAATTTTTTTCACTAAAATCGCCATGGTTGCGTGGTATCGAAAATGGTATCGAGTATTGAAATTTTTCAAAATATCGTATCGAAGTTATCCAGTATCCAGTATCGTGACAAACCTAGCGTGCGTGTGTGTGTCTGCATGTGTGGAGATGATAAGGTTTATAGATTATTCCTATACTGAGCGCATCCTGCCCATGTTAACCAGTGCTCCACCTTGGAGGATTACCACAGAACCTCAAAAACTGACCAACAGCGCTAGCGTTCTTTGCACTGGGAAGACAGAAATAGAGAAAGCGTTACCATGAAAACAGCACATCTTTATACCGGATTTTACTGCGCACGCGGAGCTTCCAAAATTCCAAATTCACAAACATATGTTTACAATTTACATTAAAGATGGCATTTGGTGAATAGATTCCAGATCCATTTTAAGCCGTGCCGTATTTAAGGACGGTAAGGAATGGATCCTCGCCACATTCAGAGGAGCTGCGGCTCCTGCTGGCTGAAGTTTCATGATAATATAATGAAGAGAAGAGGAGTTTGAAAAGCAGAAGCATCCGGTGCCTCGACTCCCTCCCATGAAAACCCGTCTTTCCCGCCGCCCACACAATGGGATTAGCGGCCCTCGAATTTAGGACTTTGACAGTTATAACTTAATAGCCGTGCGCACACGGGCAGCCACACACGCACACATCCCACACAGACGCGAATACACTTATGCTGCCTGCAGTACGTGCGCAAATGGACGCGCACTCAACATAGCCCGCGGTGGTACAACACGGAACGAGAGCGAGAGCTTGACTCGGTCGGCCCACACAGCGCAGCTGGGTGCCAACCGCCAAGGCAGCAGTTGGGGAAGGAGAGAGAGAGAGAGACAGAGAGAGAGAGTGAGAGAGAGAGGGCAATTTCATATGTCATAGAGAGAGACATTTCCTCAATTCTTTTATTAATCCGGAATCTAAACCTTTGCGGGCACGCGCTATTCAATTCTCCCTCCCTGACACACAATGGCATGCGTAGAGACTTTGATGTGTAATCATAGCCTAGCGCACGCAGCCGCGCACGGCACGAGCTAGCCGCGACCACGGCGGGCTCATCCTCACCGCAGGCCCGCGAAGAATACCAAGGACAGAGAGAGAGAGAGAGAGAGAGAGAGAGAGAGAGAGAAAGATAGCGAGATATCAGGAGATAGAGAATGACAGTGAAATATGTTAGATGATACACTAGACAGATAGCCTAGATGGAAAAGAGGGTGAAAAGGAGAAAAGGATGGGGAGTGAGGTATGATGAGTATAGGCAAGAGAGAGAGAGAGAGAGAGAGAGAGAGAGAGAGAGAGAGAGAGAGAGAGAGAGAGAGAGAGAGAGAGAGAGAGAGAGAGAAGGAGATATGGAAGGAAGAAAGAATATGAAATGGAAGGGAAGTGGCGAGGCGGAGACTAAGAGAGGAAGACAGAATGCTGGAAGGTACAGTGTATCTGACTCTGACAATAAGGAGGATTAGAGATTTGACAGGAACTAGCCTGGAGCGACCGTCTCACTGTCAGTGTGTGTGTGCGCGCGCGTCTGTGTGAGTGTATGTGTGCGCGTGTGCGTGTGTGTGTGTGTGTGTGTGTATGTGTGTGTGTGTGCATGCGTATTGTGTTGTCCTAACACCACCTTACTCCATCCCTACTTCCTTGTCATGCTCACCACTTTCTATACTTTGCTCCTCAGCTTTCCAAGTTTTCTTCTCTGTCTTCCGACACCGACTTTTCTCTCCATTGCTGCATAACTTATAGTAACTATCGCTCCGTTTCCAAAGCGCTCCATTTTGACGCCTATGGCACAGTCTTGGAACATTATGCATTACACTAATCCAACAGGGATGCATCAGCCAGAGACCTAAAGATGGAATGAGCTCCATCTCTATAACAAAGCTAATTTAAAGGACAACTTTGTTTTTGTTTTTTTACTACAAGGGTTCATACTTTAGATTGTAATTAGAGAAAAGAAAAGATGAGTGTTAAAATGTTTTCATTTACTGCTTTCTATCGTTTTAGACATTTTAGCGAGTTTGATTTCAGTGGTTGGGGGCATAATAAGCCCATTCCCAACACGCACCGCAATCTTTCATGGTTAGGTGTGACTTATGGGGGCTAGAAGTGTTACTGTAAATAGTAATAAAGAATTTGTCGGCTCATCGCGTGCCCCCACCCACTGAAATCAAACTCGCTAAAATGGATAAAACGATAGAAAGACGTGAATGAAAACATTTTAACACTCATCTTTTCTTTTCTCTAATTACAATCTAAAATATGAACCCTTGTTCTAACAAAACAAAGTTGTCCTTTAAAAGACATTATTATTTTACAGTGAAATGTATCTTTCGGGCACCATTTTGTAAAATGAAGACCAGCCCAGTTACTGAAAGAAGCGCACACCTCCTAGAGAACGTGGCAGCGCTTTCAGAGAAAGGGACGCACGACTCATCACCGTCAGTGCAATTAGACAGCAACAGAGTAGGTTTCCACAACAAACAGGCATTTTTTAATGACAGCACAAAATGCAATCTCTTCACTCAAAACTCAAAACAAAAGCTTAAAGGTTTAAAGCATAAAAGCAAAAGAAACAACAGCATTACGCCAGCACCTGCGAGCCGTAATGGACAATTAAGACTCCTTCTGAGGGAACAACACTATTTCTCCTTTCAAGTATAAACCTAAACATCCATTTCAGGCCTTAGGTAAATTACACTGCCGACGTTTACACTGCAGACAAATTATTAACCGTTTCAAATGTCTAACTTTTGCCCGACAGAACATATGTTATTATTGCAGTGGTTCTCAACCCTTAGGGGGGGTCCCCAAATTTATTTTGGCGGGTCCCCAGATGATTATAGCTTAATGTACAACCTTGTATTCTCAATCAACAGTAAACAAACCAACATACAGTTTGAGTGTATAGAGCACATTTCTAAAGTGACAATTTAAGGACTTTTTAATACCTCTAAAACTAGTAAGACACCTGAGGGTGACATGCGACCTCAGGGTGACATGAGGTCGCGCCAATTCTTGGCCATCTGGCCATTCATGAAAGTTATGTTTCATGACTCATATATGGGCATAAAAAGTATGTCATGTGACATCACTTCCTGTACAGACAGTCAGACAGACAGCCATTGACTCCGGCCTAACAATGGCTACTGTCTATGACGGTAGTCCCATATGACATGATGGACTGGACTATCTCCATATATAGTGTTCTCCACATCTCCATGTTTAGGCCAAACAGGTTCACTCCATTTCTCCATGTATAGGTCCAAATGCCCAACGTTGAGCTTGACAACGAAACGTTCTTAACACAGACGCCCCCATATTTACTTTAGAAAATATGTTAAATTCTAAGAACGTTTTGAGTACCAGTTTGATACAAGAGCGAATAAGCGCTACACTTCTGGAATCCTGTACGTCGACTTAAAGTCGGATCCAGGCCTAATAACTTTATCTGGCCGCCCCGTTGCCACCTCCTTGTTACATTTTCTTTTATCCAGGTGGATGGACATTCTTTCATAGGTGATCCAAGTCCAGCCGCCCGTATCAGATCGGAGGAGGATACCGCACATTGTACCTCATCCACCCTTTCTTCTCTCTCCTTTTGGTATCTTTATCCTCCTCCTCCTTTTTTTCTTTTTTATTCTTCTCTTTTTTTGTCTTTCTTAGTCTTGTGTATCCTTCTCTTTTTTTTGTCTTTCTTAGTCTTGTGTATCCTTATCTTTTTTTTTGTCTTTCTTAGTAGCCGCCCCGTACAGGAAGTGATGTCACGACTCACTGACATCACACTGACATCACTTCCTGTACAGAATACGTACGTACACTCAAGCGACAAGGTTTTTCATAGCTGGGAGGGAATCCGTCAAAAAACATCAACTTTGGGCACTTGGTGACAAGTTTTTGATTTTTGGTATCGTGTTAGGTATGGTTATAAGCTTTACAAAAACCATCGCAAACAAGTTGGGCTCGCCCCCTAGTGGTCTGTTTGCGATGAAACAAATATTTGATACATTTCGATACAGAGATTTTTCAATGGATTCTGTTACTATTGGGTGTGATAAACAACATACTAAAAATTCTGGAAAAAATAACTACCGGAAAGGCACCATTTTCAAGATGGCGTCCATGATGGCTGCCGGGAGCTGAAAATGCCTATAAACTGGGTTTTAATGTGTAAAAATTCATAATAAATCTGCACTTGGTGAAGAGTTTTAGATTTTTGGTATGGTGTTAGGTATGGGTATAAGGTTTTCAAAAACCATCGCAAACAAGTTGGTCTCGCCCCCTAGAGGTCTGTTTGCAATGAATACAGTAGATCTGTCAGTATATGGTTGAAACCCAAAATAATTGATAAAAGAGATTTGTCAATGGATTCTGTTACTATTGGGTATGATAAACAACATACTAAAAGTTTAGGAAAAAATAACTACCGGAAAGCCATCATTTTCAAGATGGCGTCCACGATGGCTGCCGGGAGCTAAAAATGCCTATTTAATGTGTAAAAATGTATATAAAATATGCACTTGGTAACTAGCTTTTACATTTTGACATGGTGATAGGTATGGGTATAAGGTTTTCA
The DNA here is from genome assembly GCF_963921795.1 of Nannobrachium achirus. Taxonomy (NCBI): domain Eukaryota; kingdom Metazoa; phylum Chordata; class Actinopteri; order Myctophiformes; family Myctophidae; genus Nannobrachium; species Nannobrachium achirus. The sequence continues at coordinate 35,246,656 of NC_137830.1, forward strand.
AAAACTATCGCAAACAAGTTGGGCTCACCCCCTAGTGGTCTACAATATACTGACCTATTTAATATCTGATTCATTGCAAACAGACCACTAGGGGGCGAACCCAACTTGTTTGCGATGGTTTTTGAAAACCTTATACCCATACCTAACACCATGCCAAAATTCAAAAACTCTTCACCAAGTGCATATTTTATATGATTTTTTACATGTTAAATAGGCATTTTTAGCTCCCGGCAGCCATCGTGGACGCCATCTTGAAAATGATGGCTTTCCGGTAGTTATTTTTTCCTAAACTTTTAGTATGTTGTTTATCATACCCAATAGTAACATAATCCATTGAAAAATCTCTTTTATCAATTATTTGGGGTTTCAACCATATACTGACAGATCTACTATTGTATTCATTGCAAACAGACCACTAGGGGGCGAGCCCAACTTGTTTGCGATGGTTTTTGAAAACCTTATACCCATACCTAACACCATACCAAAAATCTAAAACTCTTCACCAAGTGCAGATTTATTATGATTTTTTACACATTAAAACCCAGTTTATAGGCATTTTCAGCTCCCGGCAGCCATCGTGGACGCCATCTTGAAAATGGTGCCTTTCCGGTAGATATTTTTTCCTGAATTTTTAGTATGTTGTTTATCATACCCAATAGTAACAGTAAAAATCTCTTTATCAATTATTTGGGGTTTGAACCATATACTGATGTATCGAATATTTGATTCATTGCAAACAGACCACTAGGGGGCGAGCCCAATTTGTTTGCGATGGTTTTTGAAAACCTTATACCCATACCTAACACCATACCAAAAATCAAAAACTTGTCACCAAGTGCCCAATGTTTACGAATTCCCTCTCAGCTATCAGGGTAAATGCGACCTTTGGTCGCAATGACAAATTAAACATTGGCCAAATTGCCAAATATTAGAGGCAGAAATTGTGAAAATAGCCGATCTACATGCTCACAACGCCTCGTGAGCATGTAGATCTGCTATTTTCACAATAGAACCGTGTTATACTAAATGTAATGCCTCAACTCTTAGTACTCGTCAGGGTGGAGGGGTCCCCAGTTGAAATACGATTATTTTGGGGGTCGCGGACTGAAAAGGTTGAGAACCACTGTGTTATTGAAGGTAGGAGGTGCAGGTACTGCAGGTTGTGAAGTGAACTGTACCCTGGCTTTAACCCCTCGCGGTGGCTGCGGTCCCACCTGTGTGTGGCAATGGCTGTGCGCTCACCCCGCACACCTCTCCCTGCAGCCAGGCAGATTGGGGACATGTTGGCCCGCAGCACGACTTATGTAACTCGCAGCGGGTCCCAATGAAGCGTCCCGTGAGCTGTGGCACACACTCGCACACACGTACACAGATGAATGGAGGCACGCACACACACACACACACACACACACACACACACACACACACACACACACACACACACACACACACACACACACACACACACACACACACACACACACACACACACACACACACACACACACACACACTTGCACATGCAATGCCCAGGGTGGCTGTGTGCATGCATGAGTAGGGATGGAGCTCGAAACAAGGGCCGGCTACAAACTCGATAGCAAATGAGTACCCGGTATCAATAAGCTGTGTGCTTATCAAGCTTGTTATCGAGCATAGCGGCCCATGGTGTCATGTTTAAACAATCAAGACAAGAGGCCATCAAGAAATGATTAGTGCTATTCAAAATATAAAACATTTAAACTTATTGCACACTAATGAATGATTGTTTTAATGATATTTAATGATAATATGTGTTACTTTTGTCAGTTGTCATCTATGATGGTGGTCAGCAACAAACTCAGTCACAACAACTGGCCAATAAAAAGAAAAAGATACTAGTTCTGTTCAGAATTTGTCGTCTCATATCTTTCCACAAAATAGAAAAGGCTCAGTAGTGGGCTTGATAAAAGCCCGGCTCAATAAGCTGGATCGATAAGGTGCTCATTATCAATAAAAATGAAAAATGTTGCGCTGCGACGCGTTGTGAGCTTGGAGGTCGGCTATTTTCAGGTGCTTGATACCACACTGAACTATAAGCATAATCAAGTGAATACTGGAGATGTGGCGTAACAGCATGGTTTACTACACAGAGAGGGCCCTTTGTCAGCCTTCTGGTTGGTTCTTGACTGACCAACCAGCAGGCTCTATCTGCCTCGCCCCGCCCTGGTTCCGCCTTTTTTATGTTGAATTTGCTAAAACATAATTTTTGGAGAAATAAAAACATTTAAAAACATGCCCAGTCACTACACTGCACCTGAGAGGCTCCTTTTTACTGAAACCAAGTTTAAAATGAGAATTGAATACACAAAATAACAATACGAAGCACCTGAATTACAATGGTAGTGGATGGAGAGAAAGGACTTTTGTCCCATCAAGACACAGCAACCAATGGGTGTTAAGAGGGGCGGGACAATGGGCGGGACTTGACAAAGGTTGAATTCTTTCAACATAATAGGCTGCATTCAAGTCCAGGAGAGTTTGGACAAGGCAATTCTCTTGAATGCTGCCTTCAGGTATGGCATGGAAAGAGGGGCTTTTGTATTTCTTTCACCATATAGTAAAAACTGCATTCATGGTCTGGAGAGGGCACTTTTTTTACAGACGGGTAAAAGGGCAGGGGCTCGAGCCCCCATGTTGATGTCTGTGTGTGCACGTGCCTGCACACAGAGCTCTCTTGGCTTCGGTTTGGGTTGTGTGTGTGATGTATCCTGTGAATCCTGGACATGGCAGTGTGGCATTACAGAGCCCATCTGTGGGGACAGAGTGCAGGGACATCTGTCCATCTGACACGCGCACGCGCACACACACACAGACACACACACAGACACACACACACACTTTGTGAGGCTGTAGAAAAATGATAGCGCCGACTGGTGTGTCGTGTGTGTGTGTGTGTGTGTGTGGGGAGGGGGGGTGTCTGCATTCAAAGGTCCATGTTCAGTGTTAGCTGGTCTGTTCACAGCTGTGCTCATTCACAGCCTTCACTCTCATCAGCACCATTACCCCCCCCCCCCACACACACACACACACACACACACACACACACACACACACACACACACACACACACACACACATGCCACTGTGCACCACGGCAGCGACTGTGATCGCACATAAAAATCACACATTCAAATTCCTCACTTTCTTTCTCGCTCTTTTTTTTTTTAACGGTGCAAGCGCTCCCATGCTTGACCGGGTGTGTATGTCCCTCTCAGTATGTCTTCATATTTGCAGTACACTCATACGCCTTGTATGAGTATAGCAACAGCTGCAATACCGCTGGGTGATACCAAGTGGCGCTGTTTAGCAGCCTTGACATTAACTCTCTCCCAGCCATTTACAATAGGCTTGTGCGCCTATACTGCCAGGAATTTTATTAATTTCCAAGTTAGCTTTAATCTAACCCAACAGGGATCATATTGTTGTAAAATGTAGTACTAGTACTATCCACTAGAGTGTGCCCAACGATAATCTCCTAGAGTCTGGACTAGCGAGTGGACAGCAGTAGACCCATAATGGCGGCGCCCATTGGCGGCCATTATGTCTCCCGGTCCGCCGAACGGGAGCTATAAAACACGATCCGAACGTCGTGCACACGCCATTTACACTCGTTTTTGCTCTTGAGTGACCAATCTGTCAGTCCAGCCATTTTTTTCCGAATGAAAATCGGTCTAGATATGGTAAAGTTTGATAAGAAAAACGTCAACATTCAATGCTGTAAAAAGGCCCATTCTATGTTATGGCCGAACGACTTCCGGGTTACGTCATCGATGATGTCACTTCCTTCGAATATGTAACTTTAGACTAAAATTAAGCTAGAAAGGTCATTTATAGCTCAAAAAATGTCAAAAAAATACCAAAATGATCAGAAAATGATCCCCAAGGCGACGTTGGGCGATCTGGCTGCCTCACCCTCCTCAAAATGGCGATGGAAGGCGATTTGGCTGTGAACTAGTTAATGGACAACAGAAGAATTCATATAGATTAATGCTGTGGTTCTTAAACTTTGACATTTTAAGGTCTCCCCTTATTTTTGACAGTGTACACTGTCAAAGTTACAGACTTGTAAGGGTCAATTTAGACCCCCATAAAGGAACCTAGAGAGTCCCTGAAATCCACTTTGAGAACCACTGGATTAACGGACAAGTGGACAACAGAGGAATTCATATAGTTTAACAGCTCAAATGCACTGCTCACTAGTCACTATGCACGATTGCACGTGATTGTTATAATTGTTTTTGAGCGGTGGTCACACCGTCTCCTATACGTGGCCGTGTGTGTATGCGTCCGTCCGTCCGTCCGGCCGTCCGGCCGTGTATGTAGCCTCAAGCCTGCAGTACCTTTTCTGACCACACATGTTAAGGGAGGGGCGCTGTTGTTCTCACACACACACACACACACACACACACACACACACACACACACACACACACACACACACACACACACACACACACACACACACACACACAGGGGGGAAGGGTGGGCAGCATGTGTGGTCAAGTATTATTATTATTATTAACCGAGTGCCGCGCTGCGAGCTTGTAGATCTGCTATTTTTGAAAAATCTTGAAAATTTGATTTTTGACCCGAAATGTCTTTTGAATCCTTCAAAGATTTTTTGAAAAAACCTATGTTTCTATGTCTAGGCCTAAACAAATCCCTGTCCTGTGGACCCAGCAAAAGATAAATAAATAAAATCTCACGCTCCAAATGTTAGCTTAACCTCAGAGGCCGAGGTTCCGAGACAAACAGGAGATCAGTGAGAGTTCTTGTCTTGTGAGGAATCCCGCCCACCTCCTCCAGTCCCCCCCCCCCCCCGTGCAGAGCGGAACATTCTCTCTGTGCACATTTTCCCCCTCGGTAAAAAAAATCTGTGTTCCTTTGTCAAACCTCACTTAAGTCATCCATTTCTCCCCCAAACGAGGCTCGCAGATGACAAGCGCTCGGAGCAGCTGCTTTCAGAATGAACTGCCACCGCGTGTGTGTGTGTGTGTGTGTGTGTGTGTGTGTGTGTGTGTGTGTGTGTGTGTGTGTGTGTGTGTGTGTGTGTGTGTGTGTGTGTGTGTCTGCCACACTCCACTATCCGTCTATCCATTCATCCATCCATCCATCCCAAACTATCACTTTTTCCTCCTGTCTTTCTCATGCACCCATCTACCCATCCATCCATCCGTCCGTCCGTCCGTCCATCCATCCACCCATCCACCCATCCATCCATCCCCAGGGCTGTTCATTCTGCTTTACTGAAACGCTGGAATATCACACCCAGTGGCCTGCGTCAATTACACGAGCATGCAAAACGCATAAGTGCGCTCGCCTAAGCACGCACACACACACACACACACACACACACACACACACACACACACACACACACACACACACACACACACACACACACACACACACACACACACACACACACACACACACACACACACACACACACACACACACACACACACACACACACACACACACGCAATCACACCTGGCAGGTCTCAGTCTCCCTGCAGCCTGATGTTTCCCATTTTTAATAAAACAAAGTCAGCTATCGTAGAGGGACAGCGGGAGGATGAGAGAGAGAGAGTGTGTGTGTGTGTGTGTGTGCGTGCGTGCGTGCGTGCGTGTGTGTGTGCGTAGGGAGGGAGGGGGTTGATGATAAAAAAAAAACAAGGAGGAATAAAGAGATGCATGCTTTTGGGACCACAAACGATAGACAGACGCAGACAAAGAAAACGATCTGCACAGATGAGCCTTGAGATTGTTTTTTTGTTTTTTTCCCCTTTAGTTTGGGAGGAGGGGGGTGGGGGGGGGGGGGGGTGGGCAACCGAAGAGAAACAGATAAACAAAGAAGGAGAAGCGAGAGAGAGAGAGAGAGAGATGGAGACAGAGAGACGGAGAGACACTGGGATACCGCCTGCGAAACTGATGGGTGGAATTGCATAGAGGGTTAGTGACAGATGAATAGAATCCCCCCCTCCCCTCCCCACCCCGCTTCCCCCAATTTTTGCGCTCCTCTCTGCTTCTCTCTCTCTCTCTCTCCTGCCATCCCCCTGTTCTGTTCCCTCTTGCAAACAGAAGACAAACTCATCTTTCTAGCCCTCCGTGTGGATCCTGTCTCCTCATGCTCATCTTCTCCTACCCGGCTTTTTTTCCCTTCTTTTTAGGTGATAGACGACGAAATGAGGGTGGAGATTGGGAAACAGCTGAGTGGCAACGCTGGCGAGATTTGATGAGGCACAAATCCCCAAACTACACTGCCACCTATTCCCATGTATATCGTCGTTGTCGGGCGGAAACCTTGCATCTCCAAGTTTCAAATGTGTACGTTCTTAGTAAAGCCCTGCTTCATCATACAAGGCTGTGTCGCACAAAAGTAGTGAAAACAGCAGATCTACAAGCACACAACACCAGTTTAAATCATTTTTAAAATGATAAATGCAAAACGAACGGTTTTGAACATACGTTTCCACCCAACAGCGACAATATCATCCAGAATAGGAGTTTTAAAGGCACTGAAATAAGGACAGAGCGTCCACGACCAGCGATGCGGTTGTGTGCTGTATGTGAGGGCCTGCCTGTACCGTTGTTACCTGTTGAGATTGGCACATTTCACCCAGTTTTTTTTTTTTTCATCTCACTCACGTGCTGACCTCACCCAGCAACGAAATGAACAGAAAATAAACAAAAACTTAAATAAAACAATTCACAGGAGGCAAGCAGTGATCACCCCATGATGTGCCCTGCAATGTAGTTTCAAATGCATTACATTGCAGGCATTTTTGAGAGTGACAAAATAAGAAGACACGTGTGACATGTGTGATCTGAGCAGCTTGCCCCAGGAAATGTGCCAAGCTCAATAGGGAACAACGGTATATAGACAGCCAGCCGAATGTGATTTATAAATTGAACTATGTTATGCTATTTCTGCTACAAGGCTGTGTTGAGGAAGAAAAAAACAAAGACTTTAACTCTTATGCACTTGTACGCATGATGTACAACACAAATCTTGAATCGCGAAATACCGTCGTTTCCTGTTGAGATTGGCAAATTTCACCCAGGTTTTTTCCTCTCTCTCACGTCACTTTGTCTGCTGACCTCACTCGGCAATGAAATAAACAGAAAATAAACAAAAATTTAAATAAAACAATTCACAGGAGGCAAGCAGTGATCACTCCATGATGTGCCCTGCAATGTAGTTTCAAATGCACCGCTTCTTTGAGAGTAAAAAAGAATAAAGTCCTGTGTGACATGTGTGATCGTGGCAGCGAGGAGGCTCCTTGCCATCAGATGAAAAGAAGCGGCGAGGAGAATGTGGTCGTCAAAAGTTTACTCTGCCACCTGACCGACCGTAGAGCTTAGCAGAAACAGTGCCCACACATGGAAAACTGGAAAATGTCTAACGACTAAATAGGTAGAAATGGGGAAATAACTAAATAGGCATCGTTAGTGTCAACAGAAACTACTTGCTACTTTTGTCAGAAGAATTACTCCCAAACGTCAGGGTTTCATTTGTTTAAGCACGGGGGATATACTGTATCTGCTCATCTATGTTGTGGAATTTTCCATTTTTGGTTTCCTTGGTGTAAAACTGTGTCCTCAGCATACGTGTAGGTTATACAGTCCTTGTTGTACTATGTGACGGAGAGACTTAATTCAACACACACACACACACACACACGCACGCGCACGCACGCACGCACGCACGCACGCACGCACGCACGCACGCACACCCATACACAGTTTGACAAGGTTGATAATAAAGCATTTACCTTCTTCCACATTGCACAGTGTGACATGTAATGAAAAGTGTGCGCAGGGCAAAATCATGCAGTGCGCACTGCGCAGCCATGCACTAGATCAGTGGTTCGCAACCTGTGGGTCGGGACACCCAGGGGGGTCCCCAGATGATTAACTTAATGTGCAACCTTGTTTTCTCACTCAACAGTGAACAAACCAACATACCGTTTAAGTGTATAGAGGGCACATTTCTACAGTGACAATTCAAGGACTTTTTAATACCTCAAAAATGACAAATTAAACAATGGCCAAATTGTCCAATATTAAGAGGGAGAAATTGTGAAAATAGTAGATCTACATGTTCACAACGCCTCGAACGCGAGGCATTGTGAACATGTAGATCAGCTATTTTCACAATAGAACCATTTTATACAAAATGTGCTGCCTTAGTGCTCGTCAGGGTGGGGGGTCCCCAGTTAAAATATGGTTATTTTGGCGGCCTGAAAAGGTTGAGAACCACTGCACTAGAGGGATGAAATACCGCCTGCTACCGCTTACTATGGGTCTCAAATCACATATTGCAAGCAACTGCGGCGGTGCCAGGAGAATGTGTAGGAGAGTCATTTTGTTCATAAAATGGGTACAGAACGTTGCAAACATTGTAATATTGCAACGTGAACAAAAACAACATGAAAAACGATTAACAATATCAGCGACATGAAAGCAGGCTTCTTGAAACGCCACCGCAGAGGTTGGCGTGATCCCTCGCCACGAACAAGCGTTTGCCGTCAGGAACAACAAGGCTGTAACAAGTAAGACTACAGCGGGACCGTGAAGTGCTTTGTGATGATTCCCCAGAGCAGCCCTCCTCCACCCCCACCCTCACTCCCACCCACCCCCCGATCTGTTGGGTGCTGGTGGTGCTGGCGGTGGTGGGAGGCAGGGACGTGCAGAGAATGTTAGAGGCAGGGGCTGAAGTTTCTAAAAGGGCCTTTGGTGAAAATATTGAAAATAGCAGACCTCCAAGCTCACAACGCGTCGCAGCGCAACGCGTTGTGAGCTTGGAGGTCGGCTATTTTCAGTACTTGATACCACACTAAACTAAGCATCAAAAAGGCAATACTGGAGATGTGGCGTAACGGCTACACAGAGAGGGCAATTCTTTCAAACAAAAGACGCTGCATTCGAGTTCAGTAAAGTTTGGATGAGGCAATTCTCTTGAATGCTGCCTTCAGGTATGGCATGAAAAGGGGGCATTTGCATTTCTTTCACCACAGTGAAAACTGCATTCATGGTCTGGAGAGGGCACTTTTTACAGACGGATAAAAGGGCAGGGGCTCAAGCCCCCTTTCATGTCTATGTGTGCACGTGCCTGGTGGGAGGTGCCGTGAGATGACAAACCAGCCTGGTCCCTGGCACTCAACTTCATGCCCAGCGATAATGAGCTCCCGACGGAGCAACATAGAAAAAAAAGAGACAAAAAACCCACCACCCCCCTCTCTAAAGAAAACCCTAAACATTAGCGCACACAGTAACATCTTTATCAATCTAACTATGAGAGTGTAAAAATGGGACCCTGACCTGGGCTTGTAGATCGGCTGCTCTTTGGTAAGCGACACCGTCGTACAAACTGAAATTAAGAATTACTCTAGTTAATTGGCCTGAAAACGCTGAAGACCTCTGGTTTAGAGACTGTGGGAAAACGGAGAACGGCGAGGGGAGGATGACATCAGCGAGACGGAGAGACAGAAACATAAAGCGCACCGAGTGCCGCGAGCTTGTAGATCTGCCATTTTTGAAAAGTCGTGAAAATGTGTGCAAGTCTTTGAATATATGTATTTTTTAAGCTAACAATTTGTAACTCAAATTTTGCTTCTGGGGGGGTCCCTGGAACGAAATATTTTGAGATAGGGGTCCGTGGCCAATTTTGGTGGTCCTTCACATGAAAAAGTTTGAGCACCACTGACATAAAAACATAGTTTTTTTTCAAAAAATGAAGGATTTTAAATATTCAAAAACTTTTCAAGATTTTAAAAAAATAGCACATCTACAAGCTCACAGCGCGGCACTCGGCGCGTTCCCAGTCTAAATGGGTTAAACCCCCTCCCGCTATGAAGAACATTCATGGGGGGCCCGCAGTGAATCCTTGTACCCAGGGCCCAAAATTTGGTGCGACACCCCTGGATGTATGCATGTGCTGTGTGTGTGTGTGTGTGTGCGTGTGCGTGTGCGTGTGCGTGTGCGTGCGTGCGTGCGTGCGTGCGTGCGTGTGTGTACAGTATGTACAGTATGTGGTGGGGCTGGGTTGGAGCGCATGCTTCCAATGATATGTAATGAGTAGTTGGGTGTGGGTCGTCGTGCATCGAAAAATGCCAGATCTACAAGATCACAACTCATCCCACTGCGATTTCGTCGTGAGCTTGTATGGTTGTGCGACACCCGCGCCCCAACTACGTTTACATCGAGCCTAATTCCTCCCATCATAAAGCAGGTGGCGTGTGTGTGTGTGTGTGTGTGTGTGTGTGTGTGTGTGTGTGTGTGTGTGTGTGTGTGTGTGTTAATAGAGCAGGTGGGGGAGTGCATGGTCATATGGTGACCCCTGGAAGCGACGCTGGGGAGGAAGTTGGGTCCTTTTCAACCCGACATGGGACTACATCATACGTTCATGACCAAGACAACAGGTCAGCGAAAGGTTGAAGCGCTCTAACCATGTTCACTTATCTAAAACAGTGGTCCCCAACCTTTTCAGGCCGAGACCCCCAAAATAATCATATTTGAAGTGGGGACCCCCCCCCCCCCCCACACACACACACCCTGACGAGTTGAGGCATTACATTTTGTATAACACGGTTCTGTTGTGAAAATAGCCGATCTACATCGCGTTGTGAGTATGTAGATCTGCTATTTTCACAATTTCTGCCTCTAATATTTGACAATTTGTCCAATGTTTAATTTGTCATTTTAGAGGTATTAAAAAGTCCTTCAATTGCCACTTTAGAAATGTACATAGGCCTATAACCTCTATACAGTTAAACTTTGTTGGTTTGAATCCTATATGACACCATCTCCAATCTGAAATCCGCGCCATTGGACAAGATAAGAGCTGACTGGGAACAGGATCTTGGGCTCGCTTTATCGTAGAGTTCTCAACGGGCCTGAAAATTAAGGCCCCGCCCTAACTGGGCCCGAGTGGGCCGACCCGAAGCCCGGCCCAACCCTAACAATTATCATCATTTTCGGCCCGAAAGCCCGAGAGAGAGAGAGAGAGAAAAAAAAACGTCGCCAGTAGGCAGCTGGCAGCGCCAGTGCCTCAAATTACAACAGTGAGAGAACGGACATATAATAGTTGGCGAAATGGCAACTTCACATGTTAAATTGTTCATGAAACATGCAAGGTTCTGCACAAAATGTGCTAACGTTAAATCCCTGTTGTTGTCAACAGTCAATCTCAATCATACAGCTCTCATCCTCCCTCTCCCTGCCGTTGTCGCTGCCTGCGTGATTTATGTTTCGTCCTTTCAACGGTCACGCATCAAACGCAGGCTCGGCAGATCTATAAACCCAAAACGTGTTCATCTGGCTTGCATTCTGGGCTTGCAGATCTGTTGTTTAGTGCGCGACACCACCTGATCACCATGCTTAAACATATACAACTTAGGCACGTAATAAGCGGCGCGCTGCGGCTGTAAACCCTTTAATATAAATGCACACAGCAGCAGCAAAGGACACTTGATTAACCAGAAAGCATAATGGAATTAATAATATCTTACCAGCCGAGATGATCGTCTCTAAGGTAAGAGGAATCAGAGGATGTCAACGTATGGTGCTTTTAGGTTGGTCATGTTGATGTTGTTGTTAATACAATCCTCTTAAGTCCTTGTCAATAATATCCAGGTTGGTTCCGCTTTGAATGTACCTTTCTTGGATTTATAACTTATTACAAACTTGTAAAACTGCCTGCTGCCTTTTAATTTAACATGCAGCTCCAAACTTTCATCGTAGCCGCTCGATCACACAGAGCTAACGCTGACTCGCTGCCTGTGACAGACTTCCGTATATCCAAAGGTTTCGCTTGTGACGTCATCACAACAACCAGACTGCTCTATGAGACTGATAGACTATACTTCCGTATGCGTCACCGATTATCCTTGGTCCATTGGTTAGGAACTTAGGCAGGTTTCAGTGCTGCGCTGAAGACAGGCAGACAGCAATATGCGCCTGTTCTCTGTTGCTTGAGTGACGGAGCCCGGAGCCCGGCCCGGCCCGACTAATTATTATAATTTTTGGGCCCGGCTCGGCCCGATAACGTCGGGTCGGGTAGGGTCGGGTTCGGGCCGAATTTGAGAACTCATCGGAAGAAAAGTGGGATTCAATTTTTTCCTCTATACATAAATCCTCCCTCTGTGCCCGCCACTGTCTAATACAGTTCAAAATAGTTCATAGGGCCCACATCTCTAAAGCCAAACTTGCAAGCATATACAGTACCCTGACGTAAGCTCTAGATGTGACAAATGCCACGGTGAAGCCACGCTTATACACCAATACTGGTCGTGCCCACGGCTACAGTTGTTCTGGAGTGGCGTATTCGGTACTCTGTCCAACATTTTACACCGTGATCTAGACCCGGACCCCTTATTGGCTCTGTTTGGTACAGTTGGAACTGAGGGTCTTCCCCTAACACGGACAGAGAGTTGTATGGTTGACTTCACGTTATTGATTGCTAGACGTGCCATTCTGCTTAAATGGAAAGATGCTGTCCCGCCTGGGCTTAACTCACCCACTGCATATGTCGAGTTTGACGAGCTATAGTTATGGGTCCACTCTGCTTATGACGAATATGACGAGTTATCAATTAGCTTTGATAACTATAAAACAAAAAAGTATGATCACCGATTCGCCGTCCATAGCGCTCTATGGACCCGCCCTATTCACAAAAAACGGATCTGGATGTTCCAGAACGGAAATGGGGGGGCGGGACAACGACGCCTGTATCCTGTCTGCCGAAATGTCATCCGGTTCAATGTTGTGCAACACCAGCGTGGCGCTCCGTCGGTTTCGCTTTGAGCGATGGAAGGCTGTAGTGCTTTGTTGCTTACCGTGCCTGGATCGTATTGTGAATGCAATCGGTGAACCATCGCGCAATGGATTCGCGCGCGCGCCCACGTTAAAGGTAGGCAAAATCCTGGCGGTGTGGACCATTAGAAGGGTCTTAAAAATAGCGGTGGGTGAGTTAATCAGTGGCTTTGCGCTGTGATGTCCTGTCTGGAGCTGGAGATGCTGAGGTTCTCAATTGCTGGCTCTGAAAAGAAATTCTATAAGTCTTGGAGCCCTTTTATGATGTTCTACCGTAATACCCAAATGGCGTAGTGTGGCGCTTACCTGCTCTGACCAACCCAACACACAACAAGTTCTGAATAACTATTCCGCTCTCTTTTTACTTTCTCTCTTTTCTCTGTACTAATTTTTATTTTAATTCTTGTTCTATTGAACCTGGTGTGCAACCGTCCTGGGGATTGAGGGTGGGGGGAGGGGGGATAGGGGTCGGGTTTTGTTCTCTCTCATAATGATGTACTCAGATATCTACATGTGATGATGTTTTTTATTGAGATTGTCTACCCGCCTCTCGGCTATTTCTATGTGAAAATATAATAAAAAGATTTGAAAAGAAACTTTGTTGGTTTGTTTACTGTTGAGTGAGAAAACAATGTTGCACATTAAGTTAATCATCTGGGGACCCCCCCCCCCCCCCAAAATAATTTGGGGACCCTCTTGGGACTCCCGACCCACAGGTTGAGAACAACCGATCTATAATATCAGGGCGGTTGATATTTATCGACGCCATCGATTGCGATACAAGGTGGCAACTCGGACGTTTTTAGACAACAAACACGGGTGGACACGGGTCGCTGCATGTGCGCAACAGCTTTCAAACATAACGCAAAACAAACACACCCGGAGCCATCTCGACCTGTTCCCATGCACGCATCATCAGGACTATCCGCCGCCTCGCTTCAAAACGAACGCCCCTTGGTAAAACGCCAGGAGGAGGAACCCCCCCTCCACCCGTTTACACGCACATCTTGTCGCGTCTAGACTCTAGACTAGCGGCGTGACATTTCACAGCGGCAGTCAAAAGACGCCCCCCACCCCACCCCGCCCCGCCCCAAACCCCGTTAGCCGAGACATAAATGAAGGCCCATTTAACTAGCATTTAGAAGCACTGGGGAAGCACATTTGTCCCTTTCCTGTTCTAAATAATGACCAATTACCAGGGAGGAGTGTGCGAGGTGGCTTCCACCGAGGGGTGGGGGGGGGGGGGGGGGGGGGGGGAGACGACGGAAAATACCTGCCATTGATGGGCAGAATGTGTGTGTGTGAGAGTGTGTGTGTGTGTGTGTGTGTGTGGGGGGGGGGCTCTAATTGGAGGCAGATTTCACACTGATATTTCTGATGATGCTGCACGGCGCAAAGGCGGGTGCAGGGAGAGACAGAGAGAGATGGAAGGGGGGGACGAGGGCTAGGGGGGAAAGGGACAGAGAGAGAGAGAGAGAGAGAGAGAACCATATGAGAGAAAGGGGGGCAAGATGTGCCTTGCTTCCGTTCGTCAGAGGTGGTGAGTAAAAGTACGAAAGTATTGGCATCAAAATGTACCTAAAGTAAAAGTAAAAAATGTTTGAAAATAGCTGATCTAGCTTGTAGATCTGCTATTTTCAAATTGCCAAGGGATAAAATAAGGCTAAAGTGGTTAATGTGTGTTTTTTTTATATTTTAATTTATATCTGCAAAGTAAAGTTTTCAAATAAATGTAGTGGAGTAAAAGTACAACATTTGGATCCGAGATGTAGTGGGAGTGGAAGTAAAAGTACTGAAAACTGGACATACTCAAGTAAAGTACAAATACCTCAAAACTGTACTTACATGTAAGTACAGTACTTGAGTAAATGTACTTAGTTACTTTACACAACTGTCGTTGGTCTTCCGGGCATAATAATAATACTCCTCCTTCACATCCACTAAAAAGTCTAATTCTGTCCATGAAAAAAAAGCTGTTGGACTTCTCTAGCCCCCCCCTCCCCCCCCCCCAACATCCCCCGATTACCCCCCCCCCCCCCCCTTTCTTCAGAATGATAGTTGCCTTGGCAACCGTGGCAAATCTTCCTTTTCTCAAACAGATGTCCCATTTAGTTGGAAATTAGAATGTGTAAAAACCCACGAGACGCAAATTATTTCAAAGTTCTCCGGCGGAGGGGAGGAAACAGAGGGAGGGGGGGGTGGAAGAAAGGAAAGAGAAAAAGAAAAGGATGGAACCCCCCCCCCCCCTCCTCCCTGCAGTCCTCCTAGTCTTCTTCAGCATGTGAATCATGGAGATTAGCCAGAGCGGGTGGTGGTGGTGCTGGGTTTTATTGGGATGGAGGGGAGGTGATGGGGGCGATATGGGTGGTGGTGGATGCAGGGTGGGTGGATGGTTGAGGAGGTGGAAAGTAACTGAGTGCAGATATACAAGCTCACAGCGCGGCACCGAGTGCCGTGCTGCGAGCTTGTAGATCTGCTATTTTTGAAAAATCATGAAAATTTGAATTTTGACCCGATTATATAAGTGTCTTTTGAATCCTTCTAAGGTTTTTAGAAAAACCTATGTTTCTATGTCAGCAATCTGGCCAGCCATCGTCAAAGAAAAGGTCCTTTTCACTTAACTGGAGCTCAGTCAGTCTGTTCTTGAGAGACTACTATGTCAGTGGTGCTCAAACCTTTTCATGTGAAGGACCCCCAAAATTATATTTATTTGGCCACGGACACCTCAAAATATTTAGTTCCAGGGACCACCCAGAAGCAAAATTTGAGTTACAAACATTCGCTTTGAAAATATATAATATTCAAAGATTTGCACACATTTCCACAACTTTTTCAAAAATAGCAGATCTACAAGCTCACAGCGCGGCACTCGGTGCCGCGCTGTGAGCTTGTAGATCTGCTATTTTTCACTGGTTAAAGCATTCAATAATTCTAGGCCTAAATGGGTTAAAGGAGTATAGTTCAAATTATTATTATTTTTTTCTATTGATTACTCACCCCATGGAGACTTGAGTTCAATCATAGATTTTTGTATTTGTCTCATTCCTAACAATCTCTCGAGACAAGAGTCAATGATGGCTATGCCATTGAACACAGAAAAGGGACAAGTGGGCGGTCCCTTTTCGTGACGATGGCTAGCCAGAATGCATTCCTAAAAACAAAAAAGCTTTTTTTATGCATGCATAAATTTGCCTCCATTGATTCTGGATGGGGACCCAAATGCATTCGGGTCCCCATCCGGAATCAATGAAGGCAAATTTATTGTAATCTATTCATTGTCTTACGAATGTGACAAAAATCTAAAAAATATTATTGAACTCAAGTCTCCATGGCATGAGTAATCAATAGAAAGAATTATATATATATTTTTTTTTTTTTTTTTTTTCAAAATATACATTTGAAATCTTAAAATGGGACATTCTGCATATTGAGTACTTTTACTTTTTGCCCTTCAAGTACATTTTGATGCCAAAACGTTTGCACTTATACTCAAGTACATTTTGAAATCCGGACTTTTACACAAGGGTGCCCTCACACCAAAATACCTATGAGAGTGGAATCCGCATTCCACCAATGCATTTCAATGAGAATGGAGCGGTTTCATGCCAGTAGAGGATTTCTGCAAAAAACGCTAAATTCTCATTGAAATGCATTGGCGGAACGCGGATTCCGCTCTCATAGGTATTTTGGTGTGTGTGCACCCTTACAGAGTATTTCTATATTGCAGTATTGATACTTCAGCTTAAAGTAAAACATTTGAGTACTTTTCACACCACTGCTCTCCGAGTCTATTGGGGGGGGGGGAGAGGGGAGGGGAAGGGGAGTCAAGCGGTGCCAAGTACAGTTAGATGTGGTGCCAGACGTGGCAGAAGGCTCACAGGGCCCGGCCGGGGCCTTGGATCAGGGACACGAGTAGGGCTGCCACCATTATGACATGTCACACATGACTCAAATAATTGCGATTAACGATTTAATTGCGCATTTGTCGTTGACAATTACATTTCTGTTTGGCTTTTAGGCTTTGAAGTTGCACCTGGCAATCAGGACGCCTAACTTAATACAACACATTTATTAGACATATTTGACAACTTTATACTTAAAAAAAGAACATTGATAGTGGAAATAGCCGATCTACAAGCTCACAACGCGTCGCAATGCGACGCGTTGTGAGCTTACACGAGGGGAAGAGAGGAGGATGGACTCTGTCTGGACCCTGACCATGGCTCCACGACTCTGTCTGGACCCTGACCATGGCTCCACGACTCTGTCTGGACCCTGACCATGGCTCCACGACTCTGTCTGGACCCTGACCATGGCTCCACGACTCTGTCTGGACCCTGACCATGGCTCCACGACTCTGTGGTCAAACGCAGGACACTTGTCTGGCAAACACTGAGTCTGAGGGAGCGTGTGCGTGCGTGCGTGTGTGTGCAATCTATGGTTGTGTTCTCAGCCAGAGAGACAGCTATAGGAAGACCGAACGCTGAAGAACATAAGGACAGAATCACTTTAATTCGGTCTCTGTTTTTTTCTTCTTTTTTCTCCAACATGCCACATGCTCTGGGGAGGAGAAGGCATGTGTGAAATGGAAGGAAAATGCCCCGTAGCGCACCATAACCCACGAGCTGCGTACGCATAATACTGACAGCCGCACAAACACAGACACACACACACCCACACACACACACACACACACACCCACACACCCACACACGCACACACACACACACACACACACACACACACACACACACACACACACACTTGAAGTCCTGCCCCTGGAGTCCGTTTTAACAGGTAATTTAAAGAGAAATCCCTCCAGGGAAACGACACAGTAAATGTCCTCCTCTCTCTCTCTCTCTCTCTCATCCTCTCTCTCTCTCTCTCTCTCTCTCTCTCTCTCCTCTCTGCCATTTGCCCCCCCCCCCCCCCCATCCCTCCCTCCATAACTGTGTGTTTACTCAGCTACAGGGGCCGGAGAATGGCAGCAGCACTTCTACTAAAGCCCCTTTTCAACTGGCCCAGCACCACACCACTCCACACCACACCACACCACCCACTTGTGCCAGGTTTTCCACTACAAGGACCTGGGTAGAGTGGTGTGAAAGCGGTACTAAAACGTGGTACTAAAAAGTATCCAATCTACAGTAGGTCTGAGCTAGGCCAAACACTTCATAATGACTGATCGCTCGCTGACTTTTCATTTAGACCACCAGGATATAGTTGTAATACATGATAATAGATTCTGTTGTATCATAATCACAGTTATAATCCATTATAGTGTATTATAATTAGGATAGTTTTAAAAACAAATTTACATTGTATTATAATCACAGTTAAAAATATCAATTTGTTTGTTGTACTTTTGTGTAATGGAAAATGAATATATTTTTAAGTGGTGCGGTGTGGTGTGGTGTGGTGTGGTGTCGTATAGTGTGGTACTAAATCTGCAGTGGAAAGGGGGCTAAAGAGGAAATGAGGGTGAGGGAGGGGAGAAGAGGGGAGAGTAAAGGGTGGTGGTGTGTGGTGTTGGGTGGGGGTGGGTGGGGGGGTTCAGACAAAGAGAAGAAGGAAAGTGACAAGTGTTAAAGTAGGACATCCCCCCCACCCACCCCGCCAAACCCCCTTAAGTACCCGTTTATTAATCCTCAGTGTTCGCATAGGCTACTTTATCGGGGTCCTCTGGGGATGTTCAAACCGTTAGCGGGGCGGCGGGAGACACAGCGGAAGAGAAGGGAAAAGAAGAGGGGAGGAAAAAAAGAAAAAGAAGAAAGAGAAGAGAGGAGGAGGAGAGGACAGGACCCAGGGGGGCTTCCGGAGTCTCTGGGTGAATCAGATGTTAATTTAGCACGGCCTCTGGTGAGCAGGCCCAGAAAAAGCACACATGCCACCACTAGCGGCTAACGTTAGCTCCCCCCACCCCCCCTCCCATGCACGCATACACACACACTCCCGCCGTCCACGCACACACAACGAGAATGAACTCACTCGCTCTCTCGCTCTTTCTTTAATTTCATGCTTTTTTACGCGGTGGGGATTTGCTTTCTTTCAACTGATTCAATCTCAGTTTCTCTCTCTCTTTCTCCATCTCCCCGCCCTTCTGTTCTCTTTGCCTCATCAAGGCTTTTTGCCTTTCCCCACACTCCCATCTTTTTAACTTCTCTTTCTGTAGTCGTCGTCGTCCCCCCCTACCCCCTGCCCCGCCCTTCCTCGTTCTCTAATCTGTGCTGGTTATTATCGTCGTCAAATTACAGTAAAATAACTACAAATGCAAAATTTTACAAAACGGTCACTTTAACAAGGTATTATAATTATATTCTCCACACTTGTATTCTCCCCATCTTAACAAAATGGTATATTCCCAGGTTCCGCAGGTCAGCTGCACAGGTGCAATGCATTATTGTTAATTGTGGCACGTTTGAACAAGCGTTCCAGGCTGCCATATCCAGCCCAAGAAACCGTAGAAACCCCGGGAAAAAAAACAGACAAAACCATTTTTTTTCACATGAGGACTCCCATCTTTGCCATACCCTAGCTTTTGCTGAGAACTGACGCCACTGCCGACTAGGGAAGTCTCCTTCCTTCATCAGCGGGAGAACTGAGGAGAACTCCAAAAAAAGTCTCCCCAAACTCCAAAAGCCTGTGATGAACACAGACACAGGAGAAAGGTCGTATTACCTTCATTCCGTCGCGGCAGTCATTAGACTCATTATCATTAAAAAGGAAGACAACTTTTTGTCGCCTCTACATTCTCTCTACCTCTCTTTCTTCTTCTTCTTCGTTCACTCTCTCTCTTGCCCCAACCCCCCCCCCCCCCCCCCCCCCCACCCGCCACCACCGCCGCCACTCTCTCGACAGCCCGTGAAAACGGCGAGTTAATTAAAACCGACGAGAGACCCCCTTTCCGTTTTTTTTTCCTCCCTCATCGCAGAGGACAAGCCATCAAACGAGGGGGGGGGAGAAAAGGGGGGGGGGGGATCAGGTATTCCATTTCTGTCAACCAACGGTAGAGGAGGATGAGGAGGATGAGGAGGAAGAGGAGGAGGAAGAGGGAGGCGCGAGAGGAGCGAGGAAGGGAGGAAAAACGCGCTCCTCTTCATGTCTTTTCGTTTTTTGATGAGCTTTCTTAATTGGGCCACTATAGAAGGAGAAGTGAATCCTCAATAATTAAAAAATCTAATTAAGGAGTCTTTTGCATCTCTGTCCTTAATTATTCCGCACGGAGCAGCGGGGAGCGATACATTTCTTCTCCCCGTTTTTCTTTTTTTTTCATTTAAAGACGGAGAAGAAGAGAAAGAATGAGAGAGAGAGAGAGGGAAGGAAGGAAGGAAGGAAGGGA
Source organism: Nannobrachium achirus (assembly GCF_963921795.1). Lineage (NCBI taxonomy): Eukaryota > Metazoa > Chordata > Actinopteri > Myctophiformes > Myctophidae > Nannobrachium > Nannobrachium achirus. Next base: position 35,266,853 of record NC_137830.1, read on the forward strand.
AAAAGAGGTCCTTTTCGCTCACATTCACTCCCAAATCCCCCCACACCCACCCCACATCAACAAACACACTGTACTTTGTAGCTCTCATCCCTGTCTGTGTGAGGGAGGGAGAGAGAGAGAGAGAGAGAGAGAGAGAGAGAGAGAGAGAGAGATAATAAGATGTCCTCCTGTCTTCGAGTCCTCAGAGACCGTCATTATGAACATTTAAAGAGAACTTAACCCCTAACTATCCAACCCCCCCCGCCACCCACCCACACACACACACACACACGCACACACACACTGTTGTTTTGTTTTTCTTGTTCAAACTCGGTACCATTTGCCCCCGCATTTCTCTCTCTCTCTCTCTCTCTCTTTTTTTTCTCTCTCCCTCTCTCTCTCTCCCTCTCTCTCTCTCCCTCTCTCTCTCTCTCTCTGGCTCAACTCCCCTGCAGGGTTCAAACGAGGTGAAAAACGTAATCAAATGAAAAAAGCATTTTTACACTCAACTCGAGTTAAAACACTACAGATTTGACTGTGTGTGTGTGTGTGTGTGTGTGTGTGTGTGTGTGTGTGTGTGTGTGTGTGTGTGTGTGTGTGTGTGTGTGTGTGCTGATGCTCTGCAGAGGATTATGACCATGGAAATAATGCAGCGCACTGGACTGGACGGAGACACCTTGCACACGCACGCGCACACACACGCACACACACACACACGCACACTAACGAGATCACACGCTAACTCTTATGCAGTGATCTTTTTAATTAGCCCTATGATTGACTACATTGTGAGGCTGCAGTGAAGCATGAAGTTCCACTCCTCATGTTAAGTAAACACGGTTGCAGGGGCCATACACTATAATTATTATTATTACTATTATTATTATTACCCTTATTGAGCCACCACGACAACGCAGCGCTTTGACACAAAACACTCTTCCAAGTTCCACTGGACATCTGTATTGTTTCCACTCTCGTCCTATTCACTGACTCCGATGTGGGTGTGTGCAGTGGTGCTGGAAAGTAATTAAATTTAGCCCTGGAATTATTGAATGCTTTAAACAGTGAAAAATAGCAGATATACAAGCTTGTAGATCTGCTATTTTTGGAAAAAAGTCGTGAAAATGTGTGCAAATCTTTGAATATATGTATTTTCAAAGCGAACGTTTGTAACTCAAATTTTGCTTCTGGGTGGTCCCTGGAACTAAATATTTTGAGATGCGGGTCTGTGGCCAAATACATATCATTTTGGGGGTCCTTCACATGAAAAGGTTTGAGAACCACTGACATAGTAGTCTCTCAAGAATAGACTAACTGAGCTCCAGTTGAGTGAAAAAGACCTTTTCTTTGACGATGGCTGGCCAGATTGCTGACATAGAAACATAGTATAAAAAAAAGAAAAAAAAAAACTTAGAAGGATTCAAAAGACACTTATCCACAAGTTTCCGCGGGAGTTTACTGGAGACTATCGGGACCAAACTTCCGGGTTTAACAGCAGACATACAAGCTCACGTCACGTCGCAGATGCAACCAGTTGTGAGCTTGTAAATCGGCGCCAGAAGCTCGGTGCAGACGTCTGCGCAATGCACTATGGGGCGTTGGAAACTCGTGGATAGAATCGGGTCAAAATTCTAATTTTCACGATTTTTCAAAAATAGCAGATCTACAAGCTCGCAGCGCGGCACTCGGTGCCGCGCTGTGAGCTTGTATATCTGCTATTTTTCAATAGTTAAAGCATGAAATAATGATACACACTAATGTGTACCCGTTCTGAATGGGTTAAGCACATTTACTCATCTGTACTTCTGGACTATTTTACTATATTCATGATTTGAAACCGTTACTAGTTACTTTGTATATTTACATTTTTACAAAACATAGATTTACTACAGTTTTTCACGATTGTTAACACACAAAAATCAAAAATGTGTCACAATTTTCACAACCTTAACTTCATGTACCTGTAGCTTGACCCCATTTGGCACTACTTCACACTCCCTTTTCTGCATTAGACTCGGATTTTCCTTCTTTACACTCTGATGTCAATTACACATCACCTTTGTCAAAACATACACACTTCTCAAGTAAAATCTCAAAGTGTCAACCTACAACACACAATTATTCAAAACTCTACACATTCAAGTCTGATGTCAATATCACCTTGTTGTCTAAACACTACAGACAATGTTCAGTTGTTGCACAACTGCACAAAATACCAAAAAAGATTTGAAATACAAAGATACAAATACCAGGATATTGTCAGGATAGTATCTTGGTGACAGTATCCTGGTCAGTATTAGACCAAGTACTGACCAAGTATTTAGATTTTTACTGTAATGAATCTCTATTTTACACTTAAAATTAACGCAACACATTCTGAGCTTGTCAATCTGCTATTTTCGAAACAATTTGTCAAATTTTAACATGCTTTCACTCGAGTCAAATTTTACTTGTAGCATAGTATTTCTTTTGCATTGTGGCAGGGACGTGCAGAGAATGTTAGAGAGGCAGGGGCTGAAATTTCTAAAAGGGCACTTTTGGTGAAAATACAGAAAATCAGAAAATAGCAGACCTCCAAGCTCACAACGCGTCATGCTGCAACGCGTTGTGAGCTTGGAGGTCGGCTATTTTCGGTGCTTGATACCACACTGAACTAAGCATGGATTTCTACATAGGGAGGGCAATTCTTGTTCTTTCAACATAAGATGATATTCAAGTTCAGGAGAGTTTGCTCTTGCTGCCTTCAGGTATGGCATGGAAAGAGGGCATTTGCATTTCTTTCACCATAGTAAAAACTGCATTCATGGTCTGGAGATGGCACATTTTTACAGACGGGTAAAAGGGCAGGGGCTCAAGCCCCCTTTGATGTCTGTGTGTGCACGTGCCTGCATTGTGGCATTGTTACTTTTACTAAAACTCAGTAGGCTCCAGGGGCGTCAATTGCATGGGTATGGCAGGAGTATGCAGCTGCCATACCTGGGTCCAGGGGGGAAAATAAAAGTTACTTTTAACTCTTTGAGTGCCAGCGCCCTCTAGGGGCCAAAGAATGCCAGCGCATCTCTCATAGGCGAGCGCTTTAGCTTCCAGGACTTCACCTTCCAGGACCTGACGTGCTCACGTTCATGCACGGCATGGAAATGTCCCGGATGAAGATGCTAACAGAATGGCTATTCCCATTTTGTCATCTAAAAGATCATTTTTGGGCGATTTCGCCGTAAATAAACCTCGCGCCGCTTCCCTAAAACACAAAAAGAGATATAAGCCTTTAAAGATGAGGTCTTTAATTGGATTAGGCGGAGATTGACGATTGCGTTCGCAAATTACGGCCGGCCGGGAGGTTGCTAGCTTTCGGCTAGTAGCTAGAAAAATCAGGCCAGGCTTCAGAAGGCCTCTTATCATTTTATTCATTTAATTAAATAAAGCCGAACTACTTCGGGATCGGCACACTCGTGTACTCATCGGAAGCGGCGCCGAACATCGGGTGAACATTGGGGAGCTCAAAAATGTATTTTAAACCATTTTTAATGGAATATATCGTCGGACAGAGTAGAACGGCTAGCTGGCTAGCGGCTAGCGAGCCAGGACCACCCACGACTACAAGCAGCTCGGGGTAAGTGAATTAATAAAAAAAAGATTGTATTGGATTGAAATAAAGCCGAACTAGATGAGTTAGATATAAATCCATGAATGTCTCTTTATCTATCTGTGCTGTTTATTATGCTGTTAAATTACAGTAAAATAACTACAAATGCAAAATTTTACAAAATGGTCACTTTAACAAGGTATTATAATTATATTCTCCACACTTGGATTCTCCCAAACTTGACAGAATGGTATATTCCCAGGTTCCGCAAGTCAGCTGCACAGGTGCAATGCATTATTGTTAATTAACAACTGTTCCAGGCTGCCATATCCAGCCCAAGAAACGTAGAAACGGGGGAGGAAATTAGGTGTACTTCTTAAAATAAATGTATCATGCCTGTTGCTAAGGCATGGTAACATGACTGGTATCTTTGCACGTGCGCGAAGGCACCAGTCATGTTGCCATACCTTAGCTTTTTCTGAACTGACAGTGACGCCACTGGTAGGCCCTACTACTCCCAGCACTGTGGTGGGTGTGTTCATGCGAGCGCGTCGCGCACACGTACGTGATTCCCTGGTGAACAGGGAATCACGGCGCTTCATTCCCATGCAGAACCACGTACGCTGATGCTTATTTCTTTCGGTTTCGGGGCTCTCTTCTCCAGTGCTGCATGGCATGATGCAGCACGCGAGCGCACGTGTCTTGTGCGTGCACTGCACACGCACACACCATACAACAACGTCGTTGTCGGGCCGAAACCTTGTACCCCACGGTTTTCTCACCCAGTACCAACTACCTAACCTGTAGTCCTGGTTTCCGCTCTCCCTCTGCCGCGCCAGGGGAACTGGGGAGCACCTGGCTGGCTAGGGGGAGGTAGTATAGAAACCAGGACTACTGCATGTTTTTGTGAGGGCATCTATCCTAGGAGACACGGGGAGAACATGCAAATTCCACACAGAAAGGCCCTATCGCCAACCCCACCTATAGGGTGTTGGTGCTGATGACGCGGAGGGAGGAACACGCCCCCAGCGCCCACGGCGTCCCCCGGCGGGAATCGAACCCAGGACCTTCTAGCTGTGAGGCGAAGCGCTAACCACTGCGTCCCTGTGTTTTTATTTTCCTAAAAATGAATGTCCCATTTCATCGTACAAGAGTGTCACACAAAGGAAGGGAAATAGACAATCTGCAAGCTCACCGGACACCGATACATTGTGAGCTTGTATTCATACAGTACAGTATATCAGGGGTCTTCAACAGGGGGTCCGGGACCCCTAGGGGGTCCTCAGAGTTACTACAGGGGGTCCTCCAAATCTTTGTGTGATAGAAACTTTTTTCTCCTTTTTTATATTAACCACTTGAACCCTAGCATCCATATTCTGAGAACTTTAGCCAAAAATAGCAGATCTACAAGCTCACAACGCCTCGCAACGCGAGGCGTTGTGAGCATGTAGATCGTCTAATTTTGGCAAAGAGGTTTGGTGTAGAGGGGAAAAAGAGCAGACTAAGTACAGAGTGAAAGGTCAAGTTTATTTAGTATTGACGGTTCAAGTGGTTAAATATCTGAAAACACAAATTGACATGATGAATCCAAAATACACTGATGATTGTGCTGACAAACAATGAAACTATATGGAATCTATGGACAGGTTGTGGGGGTCCCTGCTTCATCTTTCTCTCAACTAAGGGGTCCTTGGCATGAAAACGTTGAAGACCCCTGCAGTATATATATATATATACATACACACACGCACACACGTACACCCAAGTCCTCCGTTCTGCTTGCCTGTCCCTTTAGTTCCGTAGCACAGGGTGGCTGTGTGATACCGCTTGTGACAAATGACTTGTAAACTTGCATTACCGTCAGAAAAGAGGCTAAAGTAATGGAGGAACACACGGCCACTCCCCCATGCTGTCCTTTTGATTTGCCAGTTCGCAGAATGACAAATTGTACGGATTCGGGGAGAATGGAGCATGCTAGGATCTAATTTTGGCGGAATCGCGGGGGGCTTTGTCGAGCTACCCGCGTGTGCGTGCGCGTGCGTGCGCGAGTCAGTAGAGAAAGACAGACGCGTGTGTGTGTGCGTGCGAGCGCGTGTGTGTGTGTGTGCAAGACGTGAAAGTGTGCATTGTTTATGTTTGTGTGTGTGATAGAGAAAGAAAGCGTGTATGTGTGGTTGTTGCGGTGTGTGTGTGTGTGTGTGTGTGTGTGTGTGTGTGTGTGCGCGCGTGTGTGTGTGTGTGTGTGTGTGTGTGTGTGTGTGTGTGTGTGTGCGTGCTGTGGGCGTGCTGTGTGCGTGTGTGTGTGAGTGCGTGCGCGTATGCATTTCTGATCCAGGCGAAGGATGGACAGGAAAGAGGCGTGCTGAGAGTCGCACACCATTAGAGTGCCTCGGAAGAGAGAGAGACAGAGAGATAGAGAGGAGGGAGAGAGGGAGGGACGGGCAGAGGAAATGAGTAATCTGGGGATGGCGGCAAGAGAAATGGATGGTGAAGCCAGATGGAGGGATATAGAGGAGGAGAAGAAGAAGAGAAGAGAGGAGGTGGCTGGTGATGGGGGCTACAGAGGAGGATAGCAATTTGGATGACAGGGGTGTCGCATCAAATTCTGTTTTTTTTTTTGGAAAAACCTATGTTTCTACGTCAGTGGTGCTCAAACCTTTTCATGTCAAGGACCCCCAAAATTACATGTATTTTGGCCACGGACCCCCATCTCAAAATATTTAGTTCCAGGGGACCCCCCCCCCCCCCCCCCCCCCAGAAGCAAAATTTGAGTTGCAAATGTTTGCTTAAAAAACACATATTCAAAGTTTTGCACCCATTATCACAACCTTTCAAAAATAGCTCGCAGCGCCGCACTCGGTGCCGCGCTGTGAGTATAGCTAAAGTATAAAATAGGGCCCTCCAACTTGGGCCCTAGTAACTCAGTCCCACCCCCCCCCCCTTGTGACGCCCCTGAATGGATGACAGGAGCGGCAGACGGCTTATGGGGAGGGAGGGGGGGGATGTAGTGACAGAGAGTAGGAGAGGGAGAGGGACAGAGAGACAGGGAGAGAGAGAGAGAGAGGTGGAGTGGTAGTCAGAAGAAAGGAAACAAGGCTGACTGAGGGAATATGTGCAGGTAGTGCGGGCCCTTAACAACTTGGGTGCCAAACTCGTTCAGTAACGAGTTAAGGCCACTAGGGGTCACCCTGCCAAAAGGAGTTGTCTCGTTCCTGAACGAGACAACGAAGGGTTAACTGTACGTGCAGCTGCCTGCCCTCTGAATGACCCGAGTCCATGCGTCACCCCGTAGCAGAGAGAGAGAGAGAGAGAGAGAGAAAATGGCACGAGCTGGTTGCATTGATTTCCATTCTACTCTGAAACATAAAAAGTGCTTTATCTATGAATGAGGTGAAAAGAATGCCAGGGAAGCAGAGATCTGATTGTTTTCACGGCGACACTTTACCGCGATGGTCGGCCGCGGTTTGGATTTTAGTTTCGCGAGCGTTTGTAAACAAATGGATTATCTTCCTCAATCGTCAGTGGACACCCATTGCACACGCACAAAGCTTCCGAGGCTCTTCAAAATAAAGCGTGAGTGAACGGCGGCATCAGCAACAGCTAGAAATGTTATAAACCTGAGCAGCCCATGTGTTAAGGGGAGCAAATGCTCATTTTGTGCTAATCAGTCTAAAAGCGCCAAATTTTGCACAGATGTAGCCCAGGGCATGCTCTAATGATTTAGCTAGGGCGCCCGAGTTTGAAACTTCGGGGTCGTCACAGCGGCCAAATCAAGTTGGACTCCCATCGACTTTCTATACAGGAGGAAAATACCCAGAAAAAAAATCTGCTTTAAGTAGGATGTGTCTCCCTTAACTGTTCTGCCGCCGTTGACGGTGAGGACTGTCATTGAAAGGGTTAATACCATGGCGCCGTTGACGGTGAGGACTGTGAATCTTACTGTATATACAGTAAAGATATTATTACTTACTTAATGTCGCTCCGGTCCCGCTCGCATCGGTAATGTCGGCGATTTGTTTACAACGCACGTTGGGCGTGCACGCGAAGTGAAGC
>NC_137830.1:35274667-35289667 GCF_963921795.1 Nannobrachium achirus
AAGGACCCCCAAAATTACATGTATTTTGGCCACGGACCCCCATCTCAAAATATTTAGTTCAGGGACCCCCACCCCCCACCCCCCCCCCCCCAGAAGCAAAATTTGAGTTACAAATGTTTGCTTAAAAACACATATTCAAAGTTTTGCACCCATTATCACAACCTTTCAAAAATAGCAGATATACAAGCTTGCAGCGCCGCACTCGGTGCCGCGCTGTGAGTATAGCTAAAGTATAAAAATAGGGCCCTCCAACTTGGGCCCTAGTAACTCAGTCCCACTCCCCCCCCCCCCCCCCTTGTGACGCCCCTGAATGGATGACAGGAGCGGCAGACGGCTTATGGGGAGGGAGGGGGGGATGTAGTGACAGAGAGTAGGAGAGGGAGAGGGACAGAGAGACAGGGAGAGAGAGAGAGAGAGGTGGAGTGGTAGTCAGAAGAAAGGAAACAAGGCTGACTGAGGGAATATGTGCAGGTAGTGCGGGCCCTTAACAACTTGGGTGCCAAACTCGTTCAGTAACGAGTTAAGGCCACTAGGGGTCACCCTGCCAAAAGGAGTTGTCTCGTTCCTGAACGAGACAACGAAGGGTTAACTGTACGTGCAGCTGCCTGCCCTCTGAATGACCCGAGTCCATACGTCACCCCGTAGCAGAGAGAGAGAGAGAGAGAGAGAGAGAGAGAGAGAAAATGGCACGAGCTGGTTGCATTGATTTCCATTCTACTCTGAAACATAAAAAGTGCTTTATCTATGAATGAGGTGAAAAGAATGCCAGGGAAGCAGAGATCTGATTGTTTTCACGGCGACACTTTACCGCGATGGTCGGCCGCGGTTTGGATTTTAGTTTCGCGAGCGTTTGTAAACAAATGGATTATCTTCCTCAATCGTCAGTGGACACCCATGTGCACACGCACAAAGCTTCCGAGGCTCTTCAAAATAAAGCGTGAGTGAACGGCGGCAGCAGCAACAGCTAGAAATGTTATAAACCTGAGCAGCCCATGTGTTAAGGGGAGCAAATGCTCATTTTGTGCTAATCAGTCTAAAAGCGCCAAATTTTGCACAGATGTAGCCCAGGGCATGCTCTAATGATTTAGCTAGGGCGCCCGAGTTTGAAACTTCGGGGTCGTCACAGCGGCCAAATCAAGTTGGACTCCCATCGACTTTCTATACAGAGGAAAATACCCAGAAAAAATCTGCTTTAAGTAGGATGTGTCTCCCTTAAGGGCCCGCACTAAGGGAGAGACAGACAGGATGAGGGAGAGTGAGGGAGTGCAGATGTGAACGAAGAGAGACAGACAGACGGAGAGAGAGACACAGACAGACAGACAGACAGACAAATCTACAGTGTTTCATTGGTCCATTTCTACACTTACACTCTCAAAAGTTAAATGAACGCTCCAGATGTTCAGACCATCCAATACCCAGTCAACCAGTCACCAGTCAACCAGTCACCCAGTCAGTCAGTCACCCAGTCAGTCAGTCACCCAGTCAGTCAGTCAGTCAGTCAGTCAGTCACATCTTGCGCGCAAAAAGGCACACACATAAACACACTCGTCTGTCTTTCTCTACTGACTTGCGCAAACGCACGCACAGGTATAGCTTGACAAAGCCCCCGCGATCAGTCAGCCAGTCACCCACCCAGCCAGCCACCCACCCAGCCAGCCAGCCAGCCAGCCACTCACTCAGCCAAGCAGGCAAGCAGTCAGTCAGAGAGCAGGATAGCCCTGAGCTGGCAGGTGGGGGGGGGGGTTAAGTCGCACGGCGGGCCATGGGCCATAAAGCTGCGCCAGCACCGGCCTGGCATCGCCATGGTGACGGGATTGGAGCGTGCGGCTGTCCCACAGCTACTACAGGAGATTAGAGGAGAGAGAGAGAGAGAGAGAGAGAGAGAGAGAGAGAGAGAGAGAGAGAGATCTGCAGCCATGGGACAGCCCAGAGAGAGAGAGAGAGATCCGCAGCCATGGGACAGCACAGCCAGCGACATGTGGAGCACACCGACCATCGGAAGGATGGATGGATGAAGAGAGAGAGAGAGCAGACAGGGGGGAACACACGGAGCCTCCAGCTGGAGCCCCTCTGAGCTGGAGGAACACACCCTGAGGGTGTCTCTCACACACACACACACACACACACACACACACACACACACACACACACACACACACACACACACACACACACACACACACACCACACACACACACACACACACACACACACACACACACACACACACACACACACACACACACACACACACACACACACACACACGTGTTTGTTTCACCAGCTAGGGCCAGCCAGTGTATCTGAATAAAAGCATGCAGTGCATAGCATATTTTACAATCATCAGTGTATTTTGGATTCATGTCATTTTCAGATATTTAACCACTTGAACCTCTGTACTTAGTCTGCTCTTTTTTCCCCCTCATACACCAAACCTCTTTCTGCGAGGCGTTGTGAGCTTGTAGATCGGCTTTTTTTGGCTCAGAATATGGACACTAGAGTTCAAGTGTTTAATATACAAAGGGGTAAAAAAGGTTTCTATCACTTAGTGTATTTGAATAGAAGCAATGCACAGCATCTTCTATTCCCCTTTAGGACTCTCTCTCTCTCTCTCTCTCTCTCTCTCTCTCTCTCTCTCTCTCTCTCCCTCTCCCTCTCCCCCTCTCTCTCTCTCTCTCTCTCTCTCTCTCTCTCCTCTCTCTCTCTCTCCTCCTCTCTCTCTCTCTCTCTCTCTCTCTCTCTCTCTCTCTCTCTCTCTCCTCTTGTTTTCTTAATCTTCATCCCCCTTTTGCCTCTGGGTCTCTCTCCTCCCTCTCTTCATTTGCCTTCTCTTTGCTCTCTTTCTTTCAACCATTATCCCCTCCCTCCCTCCCTCCCTCCCTATCTCTTGTTCTTGTGACTCGGCTCTCTGCAGTGGTCTGAGTGAGACCTCTGGGGACCCTGCTATCACCACGGACCAATTACCCCACACAGGGGGGCCCACACACACACACACACACGCATGCGCACACACAGACACACGCAACGCGCATGCACGCACAGTCCCTAGACTAAAACAATCCACAGAGCATCGGATCATGGCTCACTAAAGGGATACAGAGAGCTTCTAAATGGCTGAATACAAGAACAAGCCAACGGGACAGAGAGAGGTAGCTATACAGCACAGGAGCCAGTTAGCACACAGTAGGCTATTTAAGCTTTGTACGGCTACGGCAGATGACAACGGCACCGGAAATGATCAGCGCTCTTCTATTCAACATCACCTCATCAAAGATCAAACCCTGGATATCCATACTATGACCTCACTCACCTACTGTATGTAAAAGTCCATATATGGGTATCCCTTTTATGCCCATTATGAAGATCCCTGATGTCATTGATATATATCACTGGCAGATGGCAAAGGCATGGCCCATATCTGTGTGGCTGGTTCAGATAGGGATCTCCATGTATGGGCATAAAATATATTGTATGTATATGGATACAGGGATGGTCTGATCAGGTTTTTTGGAACTGATCACCGAGCACCGATCACAAAAGTTGATCACCCGATACCGACCAATCACCGATCCGATCAAGTTATTATTTATATATTATTTATATTTTCTAAATGTTAATGTTTTAACTTTAATTAATTCACTCATGAATTCATTTATATATTTGCCTTATAGTTATTTACCAGCATTACTATGTATTTATTATCATAGCAGTAACTAATTATTCCTTCAGCACTGTGGAAATCAATACCCAAAATGGCCTCAAGTGGGCATACTGAACGGCTGGTTGATCGGATGCACCGATCGGATCGGATCGGTGAATTTACCTTTTGATCTAAACCACCGATTATCACCGATCACGCTTTGATCGGCCCGATCCGATCCATTGCCGATTGATCGGTAACATCTCTAATACATATTATTATTAATAAAGGATAAAATAATGTCATTCCCAGAGAAAAAAACCCTTTTATGCACATATATGAAGATTTCTGATGTCATCAATCCCAAGGCCCGAACTGGCCCAAGAGCCTGCTTTACTCTGATTTACACCCTACCTTCCCCGAAACACTTCGGCAGCTGAAATAGAATGGCTTGTTGGTAGATTAGCCGTGTAATTTCTATTATATTATTATTATGGAATGCCCATATTTGTTAATGCCCATATATGGGCATGTTTTGACATAACATTGTTGACCATCATGCAGGGGTCTCCATGGGTAACTGGTCCGATATACATCACTGGCCAGATGAAAACGTTGAAGACCCCTGTTATACAGTATGTAGCGGGGGGTCCCTGCTTCATCTTTCTCTCAGGGACCCCTGAGGTAGGTGGTAGAGGTGGGGGGTCACTGGGAGGGTAGTCTCGCGAGGCCAGACTGTTGCCTCCGCGATTTGGGCAAATGCTCCCGGCATACAGTCTGGCAAACGGAAATAGAAACGATGAGTGCGAGATAAAGCGGATGTGACGCAACCGTTCCTTTGGTGCAGTAGCAATAACATGTCCTACTGGAAGCGTTATGTCTCCATTCAACATTTCTGGGGGCATTATTTGGTCTTTCTCTGGTGTTATTGGTGTTACCTCCATGATGTTTTCAAACGTTTTCTTAAACTATACACCCATAACAAGAATAGGCCGCTCGAATGACTTTGTCTGAGCTATTGTGTTTCTGTTATGTTTTCAATGGGACTACAGTTCCATGCAGCAGTGGCTACTTCCGATACTCGCCGTTCGGGAGCTGCCGTTCCAGACTCTATATAGCATTCAGAGATTGTGGAATAGTTGTCTGGCTACGTGAGACTACTGGGAGGGTCACTCACCAGGGGGAGCCGTAGATGCGGAAGCCGCGCACGGTGACCTCGGAGTCCTGCAGGTAGATGCAGTTGGTGAGCAGCGACTGCACGTTCTCGTAGCTCTCGGGCTTCAGCTTGGAGGCCGAGGGGAAGTAGTAGAAGTCCTGCTTGATCAGGTCGGCCATGAACTCCTGGTCGAAGGTCAACTCGTGGTTCCCCGCGATCACTATCTTGATGTCATAGGGCAAGGTGCCTGCGGGGGGGGAGAGAGGGGGGAGGAGGCAGGGGGGGAGAGAGGAGGAGGGAGACATGGGTGTTACAAGGGGCGGGGGAAAAGTAGGACCAAGGTGGAAGGGGCCTTAATTATTTTATACTTTAGCTATTGAAAAATAGCAGATATACAAGCTCACAGCGCGCTGCGAGCTTGTAGATCTGCTATTTTTGAAAAGCTGTGAAAAGTCTTTGAATATTTCACATCCTTCTAAGGTTTTTTTGAAAAACCTATGTTTCTTTTTGTCTCCACCAGCCGAAGGCATGGGGGAGAGTATGTTTTCGCCTCCGTCCGCGTGCGTCCGTCCGTGCGTCCATCCAGTTTGTTACGAGCTAATCTCCGGCACCGTTGGCCCGGTCGCTGCCAAAATGAGCACACACACTCCCTGGATGCCAGTTCAGAACCTCTGCCTAGGGTTGTTCGATTAATCGATTTTTAATCGTAACCCGTTTTTTTTCCTTTGGACGATTTAAAAAAATGGAAATCGTAAAATCGATTTTCACTTTAATTAGGGAAATTCTTACTCATTGGAGCCTTGCACGCGCAAAAAGTACACAGCCCCGTCCTCCTAAAGCAGGACGACAAGGTCCGACACCAAATTAATACTACTTTCTATCTGATGTGTAATTTCTTTGATGCGCGTTTAGCGCACGTCAGACTGAGCAGAGTTCAAAACCGCACTGCGCTCACTCGCGATGGTTCAAGCAGCAAACAGAACAAAACGCTGCTGAGCTGGTAAACTTACTTACTTGTTGTAGTTTGAAAGAAGCTTATTAATTCTGTGTTACCCACCTACTGACTGTAGTCTACTCCTACTGTCCCTGTGTTAATTTTGCGTCGGGAAGCGAAGCGCTTCGCCTCCGTTTACAATCAGTCAACATCTCCGTGCATGAGTGGTGCAGGGCAGGGGCGTAGCCAGGAATTACATTTTGGTAGGCGAAATGCCTACCAAAATGCCTCACCAGCCTCCAAGAGCTGGCTTGTTTTGGCTGTTTTGTCACTCACTATTGATAATGAAACACTAAGGACGCGATGTGATTGTTGCACAACTAAAGTTATTATTATTAATACCCTTATTGTTTTATTGCATTTTGCTATTTGGCTATATAAAAAAAAACAAAAAATGAAACAATAATGAAAAATAATAATAATTTCCTTGCATTTTTTAAATGAAAACAAAATAGTTGAAACAATGTATTATTCTTTTAACAAAAAATCGAAATCGAAATCGAAAATCGGGATTTCAGAGAAAATAATCGAGATTTTATTTTTTGGCCATATCGAACAACCCTACCTCTGCCCCACATTTTTCAAATGACCCTGTTCTAGCGCCACCATGAGGCCGATGTTTGCAAAACACATTTCTGTACACTACTCTTAGAGATTTTGTCCACAAATCCTACAAATCAGTAGACAGTATCTCTACAGTCATGTGATCAACATGGATCTGTCCGATTTTCCATATTCCATCCTGATTGGCTACAATTGGCTTCCAAAGTTTGCAGGATTGCTCCGTTTTGAACAAAATGCCTCAAATCATGAACACAGCGTGCAATCTTGGTGAAATTTCTCAAATCAGCCTCAAGGTGGCGCTATAACAGGGCAATTTGTGTTTTTTTCCTTTAACTCCACCAATAAGTGCAAAACTTTGTATGTGCCCTCCCTAGAGGCTAAGGATAAACCTTTGCCCTGCATTTTTCACATTTGCCTTTTATAGCGCCACTAGATGGACAACTTATGTAAAACACATTCTTTGCTATTACTCCATCAGATTTTCTCCAAAAATCATGCAAATCAGTACACAGTATCTCCATAGTCATGTGATCAAGTCTGATCCGTCTGCTATTTCATATTCCATCCTAATTGGATAATATTGGCTTCCAAAGTTTGCAGGATTGCTCCATTTTTTAACAAAATGCCTCAAATCATCAATGCAGCTTGCGATCACCGTGAAATTTGCCACACATATTCCCACTACGTCAAGGAACAAATGCTACCCTTTTCACATTGGCCTGTTATAGCGCCACCAGCAGGTAGACTTTAGCAAAACACATTTTTGGAACACAATGCCTCAAAAAATCATGCATGCAGTGTCCGACTCGGAAGAGCACTGCTTCTAGTTTCAAGTAGATAAAGCACAAAATGTGAGTGTATCCTGGTACCCAGGGCCTAGAATTTGGTGCGACACCCCTGAGGGAGAAGAGGAACAGAAGGAAGATGAACAACAGGATTTGCGAAGGGAGGGGATAAAAAACGGATATAAATTTTTGACAGTCACAAAAACAACCCCCTGCTAAAAAAAAAAACACCTCCCCACCGCACACCTCCCCACCGCGCGCTGCGCGCACACACACACACACACACACACACACACACCTCCCCCTAGGCTCCAGACGGCACACAGAGTTTATAAGCGGAAGAGGAGCTTCTCTCTCTCTGTGTTTTTTTTTTGTCATCTCTATTAATCTGTACATCTGTCTGTGCTTCTCGGCCATCTATCAAAGTCTCCAGCCTCCTGTTTATGGAAGCATATCTCAAAAGCATCCGTCAGGGGAATCCAAAGCCTGAGTTATAGCAACGTTGTGCGCAAGGCGTCGTTCACGCAAAAATCCAAATCTAATGAATGGCCATGAAGCTACAAGCTCACAAGGCGTCGTCGGAATGGTACGCCGCTTGTAGATCTGCTATTTTTGATACACAGGCGACTCACAATGAATCAGCCATTATTATCACGACAGAAGAAGGGGGGGGGGCATGTGTGTGTGTGTGTGTGTGTGTGTGTGTGTGTGTGTGTGTGAGAGTGTGTGTGTGCGAGCGTGCACACCCGCAAGTGCACGTTTGCACATATACTCGGCACACATGCACGCATGTGATCATTTTGAAATGTTTTGCCACAGAATATTAAACATTTACTGACTATGCGGCAGCAGCCGGTATGCAACCCCCCCCCCAACGCACCCCCACCTTCCCCTCTTCTTCTCATCATCCCCTCACTCTGATCAGACTCTGTCCATAGCCCCCCCCCAACACACACACACACACACACACACACACACACACACACACACACACACACACACACACACACACACACACACACACACACACACACACACACACACACACACACACACACACACACACACACACACACACACACACACACCTCCATCTCAATGGATTTGATTGGCTATTCAGTGCCAAGCACAGTTGGGGGGGTAAGGTGTGCTTGTGCGTGTGTGTGTGTGTGTGTGTGTGTGTGTGTGTGTGTGTGTGTGTGCGTACTTCCCAGCAGATCGATTGGAGCTGCTGGCTACTGAGAAGAAAAAGAAAATCTAAATATCCCCCAATGTTTTCACAGCTCTACGGGGAGAGAGAGAGAGAGAGAGAGAGAGAGAGAGAGAGAGAGAGAGAGAGAAGGAATGAAAGAAGGAGTGGTGACAAACATCTGGGGGGTCTGCGTCGTCTGGCGGGCGCGGCCGGGCGCGGCGCCATGCACTGCGTCTAGCAGGTGGAGCGTCTTGACGGGAGAGTTCAATCCCCGCGCCGTTCTGACTACGCGTTGCCACGCCGCTACAGCTACACTGCTGAGCACAGGCACGTGCACACATAAGACATCAAAGGGGGCTTGGGCCCCTGCCCTTTTATCCGTCTGTAAAAAGTGCCCTCTCCAGACCATGAATGCAAGTTTTTACTATGGTGAAAGAAATACAAATGCCCCTCTTTCCATGCCATACCTGAAGGCGGCATTCAGGAGAATTGCCTTGTCCAAACTCTCCTGAACTTGAATGCAGTATCTTATGTAGAAAGAATTGCCCTCTCTGTGTAGAAATACATGCCATATGCTACCTCTCCAGTATTAACTTGATTATGCTTAGTTTAGTGTGTAATCAAGTACCAAAAATAGCTGACCTCCTGCGACGCGTTGTGAGCTTGAAGCTTTCAATATTTTCAACATTTCAATATTTTCACCAAAGGCCCTTTTTAGAAATTTTAGCCCCTGCCTCTCTTACATTCTCTGCACGTCCCTGGCTGAGCATGTTGTGTGTTTGTGTGTCCTCGTTTGCTTGTGTTTTTTATTTGCCGCGCGTGTGTGCAAGTGTCACTTTAGCGAAAAAAGGGGAGTAATTAAAGCGCGCTTCAGAAGAGCCTGACAGCACAGAGAACGGCGCTGTCATAACAGCCAATCAGAAGCAGGTTGACGGGTGGAGGAGGGGGGAGGAGGAGGACAGAGAGAGAGAGAGAGAGAGAGAGAGGGACTGAAATACTTTCGGAAAAGCCCAAAATCCTTGAGTGAGAACAACAATAACCGGATGAAAAGAATCTGTCAAGAGCGGCCATTGCTGCAGTGCGTGCGTGTTTCCCGCCCCCATCACTCCTGTTTGTTTGGCGGGGGGGGGGGGGGGGGGGGGGGGGCTTAGATTTAGCTGTCTGGCAGCAGGTACCAAAAACTGTTCAATAAACTGCCTTAATGAGGGGTTGCACACCTCAGGCGATCACACACACAGCCTATACAGAATGTACATTTGTTACCAGGCCTGGAATTACATCATTTTAGGCCAGGGGCAAGGCCACTTGGCCTTTGGTGGTGTCCATTTTTTGGTGCACAAAGGCCAAGTGCCAGGGCAGGAAGGCCATCAAATAAAACAAGATTTTAGTCCATTGAAAGAATGTGTTGAATCTTTAAGGGTTAGGGATGAGAACCTAATCTGCAGTGAAATAGATAAATGATGGCCCTGCACCAATAAAAGTCTCTGGATTGGTTTAAAGATGGGGACTCGGGGGAGTTAAGATTTCAGAATCTCAACAAAAGACACTGTCTACATGACAAGAAAGAGACACCGGTGTCTACTGTCTACATATTGACAAGAAAGAGACAGAGGAGAAAGCGGTACAGTCAGCTGGGGAATTAAGGCCACTGTGGCCTCAGGTCATGCCATTGGTTTGAGGGGAACAAGGCCAAACTGAGGGGCAACGGCGGCCATGGCCTTCATGGCCTCCATGATTTTTACTTTGTCACACGATGGGGTCCCACTATGAAAATAGCCCATCCAAAACATGTTGTGAGCTTGTAGATCGGCTATTTTTTGGCAAATGTTCCGCCTCAGGATAATGGATTTTGATTATTGCGATAATATCATAAATCGCGATTTCTTTTGTCACAATAATTGTGATATGAAATGTTCATATCGTCCCATCCCTAGGTCATAGGTACTGTATGTACAGTACGTTGTGTATTGTGTGGCTTGAGGCCACTTGGGGAACCCTGGGCAGGTTGACCATCGACCCTGCAGTGATGTTTAGTTGGGATCTCCTTGGTGTCTGATGCATGAGGTACGCTAACGTTCATTTTACGTTTGACCAGAGCTCGACTGCACCAGGGACCAAACCCATGAACCCAACCCATTAAGTGAGATGGGTTGACCTACACATCCAACTATAAGATAACCCAGGATTAATGGGAATCTCACATGTTCAATCCCCGGAAAGTGTGTGTGCACGAACGCGGGCGTGCAAGTGTGTGCGTGCGTGCGTGCGTGCGTGCGTGTAACTAAGTGAGTGTTAAGAGAGAATGGGTGAGTGACGTGAGGGAGAGAGATAGCGTTAGAACAACAAGGCACTCATAAATTTTAGAACAAATAAAACGCCATCTCCGACTACTTGCAAATCCTGCAGCGCGAGCACTTTTTTTCCCCCTTTTTCTTTCTCCGTTTCCCCATGAAGTTTGACGGCCAACTGTAAAACGCGGTAAGTAAATCACGGCTGGAAAAATAAAATTGACGAGCTGCACTCGGGCGCCACCGGCTCCCCTTCCCCACCCTATACTTAGGAGAATTAAATTGCAATTTCATGGATGAATTTTTTGACAGTTTCTCCGGAAAGTGGAGGGGCTGTAAAAATGACAACATGTGAATACCAAATGGCTGGACGTCAACTAGCGGTACATGAGTCTCTTTTTCTTTCTTTTAGAAGCTGTAACTTTTATGTCCTGTCTGGGATTACCTGGGTTTCCAGTAGGGATGGGAAGATAAGCGATATTATCATTTATCGTGATAAAAAACAATCACGATAATCGTATCGTGGAGATTACATTTATCGTGATATCGTCCTCCGTCATGCGCTGGGATCAATTCACCTTTTATTTGCCGAGCTGCATATCCGGGTACCATATAAAACCTCTATTGGTAAAACGTACTTATAATATACGTACTTGATACAGTCGTTTTTTCACTCTCTACCAAATCTCCAACCCCAGGATAATGGATGTTGGGGATATTTTGATGATCACGATAATATCGTAAATCGCGATTTCTTTGGTCAAAATAATCGTGATATGAAATGTTCATATCGTCCCATCATTAGTTTCCAGTGAGAGAGCAAAGTTCTGCAGCTCAGTCAAGAGGGAGTTCTGCTTGGCTCATAAGGGGCACTTATTAGCTTGAGGCAGTGCTACTTCTCATGGACCAGAGTCAAACTTCCTCAGTAGTTACCCTGGGATCAGTAGCATTCTGGGTATTCTGATCCGGTCAGGAGCGGAAACAATCTAACGTCATGTTGTAGTCATCAGACGGACTACAGTTTGGGCGGAACTATCAAAAACGGAAACTAATTCCCTGCGCTCAAGGGCATAATTTTAGGGCCCACCCAACCAGTAAGACTCCCTAATCGGGAGATAAGCGACCGTCAGGTCGCATGTATACACAAATTGGTCTGTCCATGTTGATGACATGACTTTAGAGATACTGGGGTACTAGAGATCTTCACGGGGGGCCCGACCCCGAAATTACCCGAGGACCCGTGAGATCCGTACCAGGTTCGGTCAGTGTTTTATCATAGTCACTCGGAGCCGGGTCGGAATGGCCGTATCTCCCTCGGAACATGGGGCTGTCAATCATTATGTGTATTACCCGAGAGGACCCAAGAGGACTCGTACTGTATGTGTACTTGCTGCTTTTTTATGCAAACTGTAAAGCAATCAATCAATGTGTGTGTGTGTGTGTGTGTGTGTGTGTGTGTGTGTGTGTGTGTGTGTGTGTGTGTGTGTGTGTGTGTGTGTGTGTGCGCGCGCGCTGGCGTGCGCTATAAGGAACGCACTACTGGAGTTCTGTTTAACGTGTGTGCTGTGTTTAGGCTGACCTAGGATCAGGTCTGTTAGCCGTGAGGCAGCGAGATGAATGGCTGTGTAACAGTGACATGATAATGCTGGTCTAGGATCAGTTTAACAGCGGGGGAAAAGATCTTGGTGCGTGCCTAATGCATGCTATCCCTGGCTTTTGTTTCGATCTTAATATTATAGATTCCTTGGCAGCCTTCTTCTGCCTGTCAATCAGTTAACAGCGCACGCTGCACGGCTGCACGGCTGCACGGCTGCAGTGACTTACATGAAAGAGGGTTTTAATAATGATTAAATGGTCGGGTTTCTCGGAACCTCGGAAATAAAAGTATTTCGGGACAACATGTCACGGGTTTCGGTCTGTAAAAAAGGAAAAGTCAGTCGGAACGGGAAGGAATCGGACAAGACGTTACGGGCCACTCGGGTTTGGTTTTGCAATTTGATTATTATTTCGGAACAGGTCGGAATCGGTCGAAATTTTACGGTCCATTTCGATTTCGGGACCATTTTTTGGACCCGTGAAGATCTCTACTGTGTACCACTTTGCGTGATTTTAGGGCAAAATCTGTAGGAGCAGTGTCCAAAAATGTGTTTTTAAAAATCTGAGATATGAGTAGGGGAAAAGTGTGACAGACAGCCGGTGGCGTGACGTGACACACAGCTGGTGGAGGTTTTGATAGTAACTGCGACCTGACGGTCGCAATAAACCCTTTGAAGCGGCGTAGTTTTCCATATTTTGGAAAGGTTAGTTTGGTATATCCATCTTTTAGTCCAACTCGTATAGCGACTGGCAAGACTGCACTTCTCGAGCATTTAAATAGTGATTGGGGAAACAAACAGTGGGGACCAAAAAAAAAGCGACGCTGCTTCTTCTGCCTGTTTCAGGTTTAGGCCACGCCTAGACCGGATCACACGGCCCATTTAAAACCAATACCAGGCTTTCCTCCTCGGAGGTGGAAAGTTTACTCAGTAGTAGGGGTGGGCGATATGGAAAAATACAATATCACGATATGTTCCCAAGCTGTATCACGATACACGATTTTATCAAGATTCTTTTTCACGTTGGTTTTTATGGTTATTGGAGCTGTGTGAAGCACAGGCTCCCTATACGTGGCTGTGTGGGTCTGTGTGTGTGTCTGTCTGTCTGTCTGTGTGTCTGTGTGTGTGTATGTAGCCTGAACTTCCTAAACTTCGGCACGCCACTAGTCCCACAGTTTTGCCACCACACACTCGCGCCATATGTCAAATCGACCGCCTTACTCGGGAATCGTGGGCTATTACTTTTCTAAGAGAAAGGTTCTATAGTTTAATTGATATTAATTTATTAGTGAATTAATTTTCCCCATTGACTTATAATGGGAATCGCAAAAACTCACATTCAATTATTTGTCTCTCGCAAACCATAGGGGCTAGAGTTTCAAGACTTGGAGAGGAGGTTCATAATGATTTCAAGGATTAAATAAAACATAATTGTGTCATTTGGCCGCATGGTGGCGCCATAACACCCCACTTTACGTTTTGGCCTGTAACTCTTGAACCGTAGGTCGGAAAATTAAAAATATTTTTTCCCTGGATTCCTTGGGTCATGACGCATCTCCCCATATAGGCCACGCCCATTTGCGCCATGATAGATTTTCCGCCATCTTGAATTTTCTCCAAAACACACTTTTTGCTCCTTTTCCTACATATTTTCTTCAAATGTCACAAAAATCGGTACACATGATCCACACACACACACACACACACACACACACACACACACACACACACACACACACACACACAGCTCCACTTCACACGGGTGTGATTTTTTTTCAAGTTACTTGACAAAAACTAGACTCTCTGGGTTCCTTTTGGGAGGTCTAAATTGAACTTTACAAGTATGTAACTCTGACAGTATACAAATGAAACCAAATGGACCCGTTTCATTTGTATAATGTCAGAGTTAAGTAGAGACCATGACATTTTAAAGTTTGAGAACTACTGATTTAGAGCAAAATGCAGATTTAAATGAATTCTTCAATGAATCTCTGTATTAACAATTCAACAGGATTTTTTACAAGGCTCCCTCATTGTATCACGATATATACGATATCTCTGAAAAGGCATATCGTGGAGACATTGTATCGTCTCAACGATAATTATCACCATATCGCCCACCCCTACTCAGTAGTAAAGAAGGAAGACCACCTCCAACTACTGCAGATGTGCTAGTTATTTAGTATTTATTAACAATCTCTACCATACAGATTTGTTAAAGTCACATTTTAATCATTAAATGATTTCAGGTTGCAGATTTAAATCACAGATACAATGTAAAAAAAGGAAAACCAGCAACCGTGCACGAAAGCAAAACGCTGTTCCAACAATGCTTTCAGCCACTGCTCCTGTCCACAAAGCGCACAGAGCCATGAGTAAAATCAATAGCTCCATCACAGACCTCTTCATCTGATGCCGATGGACGTGTTTGTGGCAAAAAGAGGGTGAGAGAGCTATAGTATACGCTGGGTGGAGGAAGGGAGGAACGCACGGAGAGTGAGGAGGGATATGACAAATGGGGCAGCGAGAGAGAGAGAGAGAGAGAGAGAGAGAAATTCAAATACTGGAGGCGAGACTCAGTGTGTGTGTGTGTGTGTGTGTGTGTGTGTGTGTGTGTGTGTGTGTGTGTGTGTGTGTGTGTGTGTGTGTGTGTGTGTGTGTGTGTGTGTGCGTGCGTGCGTGCGTGCGTGCGTGCGTGCGTGCGTGTGTGCGTGCGTGTGAGTGAGTGCGTGTGTGCGTGTGTGTCACCACCACCATCTTTTGTCTTTGAATTCAAAAGCCACTTT
>NC_137830.1:35294667-35438647 GCF_963921795.1 Nannobrachium achirus
CTACTGCTGTCTGCTCTACAGGGACGAGAGAGAGAGAGAGAGAGAGAGAGAGAGAGAGAGAGAGAGAGAGAGAGAGATGGAGATGGAGATGGAGTAGGTAGGAGGTCTATGGGGAGGGGGGATTCAGTACAACACCTGACGGAGGCAAACAGAAGCACCACAAATCACACACAAACACATTCACCTGAACACACAAAGAGGCCACACACTAACCGCAGAATACACACAGGAGAGTGTTTTTTTTTTTTGCAGGTCTTTCAGTCCGAGTGTATCAAAAAGGCAACTGGGTTAAGCACCGTTGGTCCGACCGGTTTAACATTCACCAGCTTTGGCAGGTTAGTATTTCGCCAGGTTAGCATTCACCAGCGTTAGTTTTACTTAGGGTTAAGGTTAGGTCCCGACTTTCAGCACCTCCGACTTTCGGCACCTCCGTGCAGCCAATCACAAGCTTCCGCTGCCTTAACCCAGTTGCCTTTTTGATACACTCTCGGACTGAAAGACCTGCAAAAAACACTCTCCCAAATACACACACAAGCAGGCAGGTGCAGACACATTGTGCAAAAAACAAAAGACACGTGCACACGCGAGCAGCCGAGCACACACTAACACGCGCGTGCACGCACACACATGCGCGCGCGTGTGCTCACACACGCACACGCACACACACGCACACGCACGCACACGCACACGCACACACACTAAAGTGCCTACACAGCAATCACATCATAGGCGTCACTTATCTATTATTCAGCAGTAAAGGGGAACAGAGCGGAGCAACTGCGCTAAATAAAGAGTTGTACCCAAGACACCGAGTCGATGGACCCAGAAACCTGGAGACTGAGGAAGCAGGAGACAGGCAGGCAGGGATGTCGCACCAAATTCTGGGCCCTGGGTACAAGGATTCACTGCGGGCCCCCCATGAATGTTCTTCATAGGGGGAGGAGGTTTAACCCATTTAGACTGGGAACACATTATTTTGTGCTTTGACTATTGAAAAATAGCAGATATAAAAGCTCACAGCTCACTTGTAGATCTGCTATTTTGGAAAAAAATCGTGAACAGTTGTGCAAGTCTTTGAATATTTCAAATCCTTCTAAAGTTTTTTTGAAAAACCTATGTTTCTATGTCAGTCGTGCTCAAACTTTTTCCATGTCAAGGACCCCCAAAATGATATGTATATGGCCACGGACCCCCATCTCAAAATATTTAGTTCCAGGGACGCCTCAGAAGCAAAATTGAGTTACAAATGTTCGCTTAAAAAATACATATATTCAAAGATTTGCACACAATTTCACAACTTTTAAAAAAAAATAGCTAAAGTATATAATACTTAAGGCCCCTCCACCTTGGGCCCTAGTAACTCAGTCCCACTCCCCCCCCTTGTGACACCCCTGCAGGCAGGGAATAAAGAGAGAGAGAGCAAGAGCAGGAGAGAGAGAGAGACAGAGAGATAGAGAGAGAGGTGGGGAAAAAACAAGAGCTAAAAGACAGAGGGCAAGAGTGAAAAAATAAAAAAAACAGACTGCAGACAGAAGGAGAACACAGCGTTTTAAGAATTAAAGCTGCTCCTCTCTTGACCCGGTGGCGACTCCAGAGGCACAATGAGATCCATATTTAAACAAGAGAGCAGAGCTTGGAACATGCGGTGCAGAGGCTTTCCAGCCCCGCGCCACAAAGCGCACACCATGCATGTAAAAAGAAATCCACCACTCAAAACCAAGCAGACGCACGCACACACACACACACACACACACACACACACACACACACACACACACACACACACACACACACACACACACACACACACACACACACACACACACACACACACACACACACACCAGGGGTGTCACAAGGGGGGAGAGTAGGACTGAGTTACTAAAGCTTGTAGATCTGCAATTTTTTTTAAAGTCGTGAAAATGTGTGCAAATCTTTATGTATTTTTTAAGCAAACATTTGTAACTGAAATTTTGCTTCTAGAGGGTCCATGGAACTAAATATTTTGAGATGGGGGTCCGTGGGCCAAATACATATCGTTTTGGGGGTCCTTCACATGAAAAGGTTTGAGCACCACTGACAGAAACATAGGTTTTTCAAAAAACCTTAGAAGGATTTGAAACATTCAAAGACTTTTCAAGATTTTAAAAAAATAGCAGATCTACAAGCTCGCAGCGCGGGACTCGGTGCCGCGCTGCGAGCTTGTAGATCTGCTATTTTTCAATAGTTAAAGCACAACATGTGAGTGAATCCTTGTACCCAGGGCCCAGAAATTGGTGCGACACCACACGCACACACGCACACACACGCACACACACGCGCACACACACACACACACACAATTTGTGTGTGCATGTGCATGGCATGCACATTGCCGTGGCTTACAAAACCAGCGCTCATGTGGTAGTCGTTTACTGTCGAGTCTGTTCCAAGTTGTTTGTACGTGCGTGAAAGTGTATGCATGCACTCATGCCCCGCCACAAGTGCATGTTGACATGCTGTAGGAAAAGCATTGAAAGCTGATCAAAGAGTCCATTATTGGAGGGAATTGGATTGGGAGTGCTTCTTGCTCGCGCTAGACGTCTCCAACCGTGCGCTCGCCTTTTAAGAAAAATGTTATTTTCTTTGTCAACCACTATGTCTTCCATTCTCGCACCTGTGTGCCGCTGAATCACACTCCAGACTCACTCCACCCAGAGCGGTTTTCACCCCAAAAGCTGTCATTTCAAGTCCTCTTTTTTTTTAAGATTAGTTTTTAGTCCGCTTGCCAGAATCTGAACCCTTGCATATTGAGTACAATAAGGTTTTATGTTAGAAATGTTGAGTATGGGTTCCCAGCATTTAGAAACTGCCGGATGCTAACTTGCATATGTTGAGCAATTTTCATAATTTGCATAATTTGATTTATTTAGCATAATCCCCCATAATAATGGATAATATGTCAAAAACTGATTGGCTGATTTGAACAATATTGGAGTGGTTTTGGGGGTTATTGAGAATGCTGAATCCATTTCCGACATTTTCTAAATTCAAAATGGCCGTTTTAAACCGGAAATGGGCATATACAACATAAAAACGTATCAAAATCACCCCACTTTAAGTTGGTATAAGGCCATTTCCGGTTTAAAACGGCCATTTTGAATTTAGAAAATGAATGAATGAATGAATGAACTTTATTTATATAGCACATCTTCACAGCACGAATGCACAGAGTGCTTTACAGATACACCAGTAAGGCTCCCTAATCGGGAGATAAGCGACCGTAGGTCACTTATCTCCACAAATAGGGCAAAAATGTGTTTTGCCAAAATCTTCCTGATCCATGTTGATGAGATGAGTGTAGACATACTGTGTAGTGTTTTTTGTGATTTTAGGGCAAAATCTGTAGGAGCAGTGTCCAAAAATGTGTTTTTAAAAATCGGCCTGGAGGTGGCGCTATATGGGAGAGATTCATGTTGATGGGATGAGTGTAGACATACTGTGTACCGATTTGCGTGATTTTAGGGCAAAAATTGTAGGAGCAGTGTCCAAAAATGTGTTTTGCAAGAATCGGCCTCATGGTGGCGCTAGAAGAGGGCCATGTGAGAAATGAGGGGTGGGGTCTCCGCGCCGGCAAGGCGGACGAATAGGTACCGGGCCCGGCTGTCCCGGTCGCTCCTAGCCGGAGTTACGGCATTTTATGTGAGCTGCAGTGTAGGGGGTCCTCCACTGGGGGCGCCACCACTTTTGCATCCGTTCTGGAGCACGAGGAGTGGGTGGTCCCCGGGAATTCCCCGTGAGCAGCCCCGTTGGGGTGGTCAGTTTAGCACATTTGGTCATTTTTTACATCTGGGGGTCCCCCAGGGACCTGGGGGTCCCTGGAGCTCCTTGGAGGTTGTAGTTTGGCAGGTAAGGAGTGTGTGTGCAAAATTTGGCATGGATCGGGGCAACGGTTGCGGAGATATGAGCAGGGCAAGAGTGTGACGTGTGAGGTGTGACAGACAGACTGACGGACTGACACTTTGTGCAGGGTTTGATAGTAAATGCGACCTACGTTCGCAACAATACTCAATAAAAGTAAGCTCTACAGTTGCAGAGATACAAAATAAAATAAAAATAAGCTCTACAGTTGCAGAGAAGACATCAATAAATTAAAACACCCACAGTAACACGGAATACAAAAGAACAGTAAAAAACAAGGATGCCTATAAGTGACCAAAGGCCTGTCTGAACATGTGTGTTTTCAGATGCCTCTTAAAATGGATTCAGCATCCTCAATAACCCCCAAAACCACTCCAACATTGTTCAAATCAGCCAATCAGTTTTTGACATATTATCCATTATTATGGGGGATTATGCTAAATAAATCGAATTATGCAAATTATGAAAATTGCTCAACATATGCAAGTTAGCATCCGGCAGTTTCTACATGCTGGGGACCCTTACTCAACATTTACAACATAAAACCTTATTGTACTCAATATGTCCGGGTTCACAATGGGGCTCTATGGGCTGGCAAGTAGACTATTTTGGGCTTTTTATGCCTTTAATTGATAGGATAGTAGACTGACAGGAAATGGGAGAGATGGGGAATGACATGTGGCAAAGGTCGTCCGGATCGGGAATCGAACCGGCGACGCCAGCAGGCATCATAGCCTAGTATGTGGTATGCGCCTTGACCACTAGGCTAGCGGGCGCCCCATTTCAAGTCCTCTTTACCCAGTGGTTCTGAACCTTTTCAGGCCGTGAGCCCCAAAATAATCATATTTTAACTGGGGACCCGCCCACCCTACGAGCACTAAGAGTTGAGGCATTACATTTTGTATAACACGGTTCTATTGTGAAAATAGCAGATCTACATGCTCACAACGCCTTGCGTTCATGTAGATCGGCTATTTTCACAATTTCTGCCTCTAATATATCTAGTACTAAAAAGTCCTTAAATTGTTACTTTAGAAATGTGCAGATACCCTCTATACACGTTATGTTGGTTTTGTTTACTGTTGAGTGATAAAACAACATTGCACATTAAGTTAATCATCTGGGGACCACCCAAAATAACTTGGGGACCCCCCTGGGGGTCCCGACCCACAGGCTGAGAACCTCTGCTCTTACCATAGTCCCTTCCAGTGACAGTACAGTGTTAACTCCATTTACAAGAAAAGCTGTAGAATTCTACTGTATAATTACCTCACATACACTCACACACACACAGCCAGTGTTACCAGATATGGATTACCATGACAATGGAGTGCAGAACTTTGGCTGCAGAACTTTGGTGTCAGAACCTGGCGGGTCTCCGGGGGACGGAGTCCACCCAGGTACAGCAGGCCTTTCTCAGGGGAGAACAGGGGCGTCACAAGGGGGGGGGGGACTGAGTTACTAGGGCCCAAGGTGGAGAGGGGCCTAAAATATTTTACACTTTAGCTATTGAAAAATAGCAGATGTACAATCTCGCAGCGAGCTTGTATATCTGCTATTTTTGAAAAGTCGTGAAAATGTGTTTGAATATATGTATTTTTTAAGCGAACATTTGTAACTGCTTCTGGCGGGCTCCTGGAACTAAATATTTTGAGATGGGGGGTCCGTGGGCCAAATACATATCATTTTGGGGGGGGTCCTTCACATGAAAAGGTTTGAGCACCACTGACATAGAAACATACAGTAGTTCTTTCCAAAAAGAAATCACGATTTTTCAAAAATAGCAGATCTACAAGCTCACCGCGAGCTTGTACATCTGCTATTTTTCGATAGTTAAAGCACAAAAGTGATGCGTAATAGTGCGTTCCCAGTCTAAATGGGTTAGACCCCCTCCTCCCCCTATGAAGAACATTCATGGGGGGCCCCGCAGTGAATCCTTGTACCCAGGGCCCAGAATTTGGTGCGACACCCCTAGGGGGAGAAGCATGGACCCAAAAGAAAAGAAACCACCCCCAAACACACACACGCTACCCGCTTTATTCTATTCCGCCGCTCGCCGTTCTTCTCTTTTCAATTTCCAACTCCTCTTCCTTTCCCGTCGCTCCCTCCCCTGAATTCCCCGGATTTCCTCAACTCACCGCTGCTCTCCTCTCCTCCCAGTCTCCCTCCTCTCTTTTCATCTCCTCTCTCTTTCCCTCTCTCTCTCCCTCTCTCTCTCCCTCTCCCCCTCTCCTCTGTCCAGGGGTGTCACACCAAATTCGGGGCCCTGGGTGAAAGGGTTCACTCACATTTTGTGCTTTAGCTATTGCGCTGCGAGCTTATATCTGCTATTTTTGAAGAATAGTGAAAATGTGTACATTTATATCTGAATATTTCAAATCCTTCCAAGTTTTGTGCGGCACTCGGTGCCACGCTGTGAGCTTGTATATCTGCTATTTTCCAATAGCTAAAGTATAAAATAATTAAGGCCCCTCCACCTTGGGCCCTCGTAACTCAGTCCCACTCCCCCCCCCCCCCCCCCCCCCCCTTTGTGACGCCCCTGTCTCCGTCCCTCTCCTCTCCCTCTCTCTCTCCTGCAGTGCTCACCAGCCCTGACAAAGCTTTGAGCGGCTGCCAGGGGCCCCGAGAGCCGACTTCCTGCTAAAAATAAGAGCCGGGAGAGGAATCGCAGAGAGCTGGCTGCCACAGAGCCCCCGTGGAAAGGAGGAGAGAGAGAGAGAGAGAGAGAGAGAGAGAGAGAGAGAGGAGGGGGCTCGCACCACCATCCTCCATGCCGAGAGCCAGCGAGAGGGAGAGAGAGAGAGAGCAGGATTTGAACAAAGGCAGAATGATGAAAGAAGAAGAAGAATGACTTTTTGGATGCATCAGAGGCAGGGAGCAGGCCCAGAGCAGAGGGACAGTAGGGCATGGGGATGGGGATGATGAGCAGTGTTCACCTGGTGCACGGATGCTGCTGTTCGTTGGTGATATAGTTTGATACCGGGGGGAAATTAATGCGGGCCCATATAGCGTTAATCCTGATCTCCCTGTAAATCTGCTCTGTACACACACACCAAACAGCAGGAGTTACATTCATCCATAGAATGACAACGTAGCGTGTGTGTGTGTGTGTGTGTGTGTGTGTGTGTGTGTGTGTGTGTGTGTGTGTGTGTGTGTGTGTGTGTGTGTGTGTAGGACAGAGTGCGGCAGAGCCACATACAGAGGGATGTGAGTGAATAGGAATAGCACCCAGATTATAAATATTTATATGAGCAGACGATAGAAAGAGTTGCGAGAGGGAAAACATAAAATGAGAGGGGAGCCAGGCAAGAGAGAAAGGAATAGATAGAGAGAAAGAGAAGAGAGAGATAGAGAGGGGGGAGACGGAGAGAGAGAGAGACAGACAGACAGACTTCAGACGCCACGGCACCGTGTTTGGCTTGGGTTTTATCTCTTGCTCTCCGTCTCTCCCGTCGCCTTGCTCGCCGTCGGAGTGCAAGCTAGCGGGTTTTTCAGCTCGCACTCCCTGCCGGCTCCCTTTAGGGGGGCTGCATGGGAAGCCCTCCCTGCGCGCACGCGAACGCACACACACACACACACACACACACACACACACACACACACACACACACACACACACACACACACACACACACACACACACACACACACACACACACACACACACACACACACACACACACACACACACACACACACACACACACACCAATACAAGCTCTCCCCTTATCTCCCCCACTTCTCTCCCCCCTCCTCCCTCAGCACAGAGACGAGCAGCAGCAGCAGAGCACAAAGCACCTCGCGCACACCGCTCCTGCTCTGAGTTTGTGTTTCAGATGAGGGCATTACATTATTTTATTTCATACTTTATTTTATACTTTAGCTATTGAAAAATAACAGATATACAAGCTCAAAGCACGGCACCAAGTGCCGCGCTGCGAGCTTGTAGATCTGCTTGTAGATCTGCTATGTGTTTGAATATACTGTATGTATTTTTTAAGTGAACATTTGTAACTCAAATTTTGCTTCTGGCGGGTCCCTGGAAACGAAATATTTTGAGATGGTGTGTCCGTGGCCAAATACATATCATTTTGGGGGTCCTTCACATGAAAAGGTTTTGAGTACCACCAACATACAGTAGGTCTTTCCAAAAAAAAACAAGATTTTCTCGCTGCGAGCTTGTATATTTGCTATTTTTCAATAGTTAAAGCCCAAAAATAACGTGTAATAATGTGTTCCCAGTCGAAATGGGTTAAACCCCCTCCTCCCCCTATGAAGAACATTCATGCTGCTTCAAACTGCAGACAAGAAGCATCTGCAGAACCAAAAGCACCGCTACAGGTTGTGTGTTCAACCTTTGGGTAAAATGGACGGAATCGATAGCAGCTTGTTGAGCAGCATGACAAATGACAACATACGCAGTATTTGAATACCTAGATAATTCTGTGCCCAATGAATACAAATCAAGCCCAGAGCCCTTAGAGTACACCAACACTTTCTGGTTTTGGTTGTGTAGTTACCTTGCCGTGATCTAACTCTCAACATTGGTGAAACATCTTGATCCATTAGAAACTTTGAATCCAAAATACAGGTACTGCCCTCATGGACTGGTTTAACACGCAACTGTGGCGGCTATCCTGCGTGAGCAGGGCCTATACTGTGGGTGTCTAAATGTAGAGAACTTGGAATTCTACCTGGAGGGAGGGGACAAGTAATGCAACTGGTTGCACCTGTAGAGACCTCTCTCCTTTGGTCCAGCACCTTTTCTATTGATTCACACCATGGAGACTTGAGTTCAATAATATGTTTAATATTGTCGCATTCCTAATTTGATTACAATAAATGTACCCCCATTGATTCCGGATGGTACCCCCATTGATTCCGGATGGGGACCCAAATCCATTTGGCATTTGGGTCCCCATCCGGAATCAATGGGGGTAAATTTACTCAAATAATTTTTTTGCCTTGGGAATGTGACAAATACAAAACAAATATTATTGAACTCAAGTCTCCATGGTGTGAGTAATCAATAGAAAAAAAGTCATTTTGGTGGGGAACTACTCCTTTAAGCCATATTTGGTTATGTTTGCAGTAGGGCTGTCAGTCGATTAAAATTTTTAATCCCATTAATCGCATGATTGTCCATAGTTAATCGCACGATTAATCGCAATTAATCGCATATTTTGTATTTGTTCTAAATCTACCTTAAACAGATATTAATACTCTATACTATATATATATCAACATGGGAGTAGACAAATAGCCTACTTGCTTTATGCAAATACAGCATATTTATTATTATTTGGAATAATAACAAATACTGTCCATAATAGGCCTAACAAACATATAACAACTTGAGAAAATAACTGCTTCCATTAGGACAGATTAATAGTGAAAGGACCACCGCTCATCGAGGTGCTGCATGCCTGAAGAAGGTCTATGACCAAAAGCTTGCACTTTATTTAACTGAAAATAAAGAACATGATTTTGCACACTTTTGAGTGTGCGGAGGCTCCCTTAAATCTTTCATTAGGACAGATTTAAAATAAACTTGGCATTCAATCACTAAACCCCAGCATCCCTATTCTAAGGGGATATTCACCAAAAGTAGCAGATTTACAAGCTCATTACAAGATGCTACAAGAGCTTGTAGATCGGCTATTTTTGGTGAAGAGAGTTGGTGTATAAATATAACTCAAGTACAGTGCAACTCAGGGGTGTTTAACAAAGCAAGCATGAGGCATTAGATAAGAGGTATAAGTAATATTGATACATTCTAAATATTATCAAAGTATTCTGAGGCACCCTGGACTGGTGTTATTGGGCACCCTAGTTCACTATGAGAAACCCAGCTGTTAAGATAGTACTAGAGACACTGATGGCTCGTTGGAGATGTGTGGCACACAAGCCATAGTCAGCCAGATAGTACTAGAGACACTGATGGCTCGTTGGAGATGTGTGGCACACAAGCCATAGTCAGCCAGACCTGCCGGATTTCAGCCGGATTTGGGCCATAACAGCCGGATGGGCCATAACCGGCCCAAACAGGTTTGGGCCAAACCTGTTTGCTATGTGGGTTCTCTGGCCGTTGTTGCATGCATTTGGTGGTCACTGTTGGCGTGTTGGTGCGGGGGTCTGGGAAGCACTGTTTAAAGGACGTAAGCTACTATGTGCTCTACTATGTGCTTGTGTACAAGTTACTTGGAGCGCTCCTGTTCTTGGGAGCATGTGTGTCTGGGGCTCGCGCTGTCTACAGATGTGCCGTTTCGACGCTTCGGTATTTGATGCGCGCGACACCGTCAGCGGTGATATTGTGGTTGTCTGCTGCAAAAATCTCCGCCGTTTTGTCTGTCTCATACATAGAGTTATGGGGTCTCATACTATGACTAGCCCTGCTGCTAGCCGCATCACACACTGACTGACTGTTGTCAGCGCATTCGCTTCCTCACTCTCTACACTACGGAGCGCACCGAGGCTCAAACATCAGCTGCGTTAATCGCACGTTAAAAAAAATCTCGGCATTAACTCATTTGCTGCCATTTTAACATTGTACTGTATGGCTTTTCTGCCATTTTGTATAATGAATATTTTTTTTTATATTTACATTTTTCCTAAATTCTGTTTTCGCATGACAATGTCATACAGTAATGAAAATGAAAGAGGACAAGCTCTAGTTTCACCCAAAAATATAATTTTGTATTTACGATGTGCCATTCTATAGTTATAGCCATTTCAAAACTCTTGTTTTTTGATTTTCCAAGCTTGAAAATCAAATGAAATGGAGTTATTTAGGTTTTTGTGAAGGGTCTCTTTTCAAGCAGATAAGTCACTTGATATCTATTTTTATGACCTCAGGCCTTATCAGATGAGTGTACTAGTGTAATAAGTGTAATTGTGTATAACTGGAATTGTGTAATAGTGCTGTAATAGGTCACCTCTTGCCCTTAGGGCGTCTTACTTCACACAAAGAGAAATACGCTTTTTATATTGGACTGGCCCACGATGGTCTGCAGTACCTGCGCGCACGCACGCACGCGCGCGCACACACACACACACACACACACACACACACACACACACACACACACACACACACACACACACACACACACACACACACACACACACACACACACACACACACACACACACACACACACACACACACACACAATGTAGGCTATACACACATGTACATAATAGCAGATCTATATATGTATATCTATCTATCTATCTATCTATCTATCTTATATAGCTAAGCAGTATAAGCAGGGGGGATGGTACCCCCTCCAATATATGTTACCCATTTTCAACTGTTTTTATTTTATTGTGACGTACGAAACACTTGTTGAAGTGTGATCAAGTGAGTGTACAGTTGCCATAGGCGTTTGCTGATCCGGTCTGGTTATATACCGGATACGGAAACGCTTCTTGCATGTATGTGAGTTTGTAAATAACCGGATACAGTAGGTGGGCTTCAGAACGGATCACTGATTAGCCAGGATTTCACCACAGCCTATAGCTACAGGTTTCCCACTGGTGCTGCCCTGGCTGCTACGGAAACCGAAAGTTAGGAGTTATGGTTAGGAGTAAAAGTCTGGCTACGGGAGGCTAGGATGAAAGTAAAAAAATAACCCAGCCAATGAAACGATCGTCGCGCTTTTTCCTCATATTCATTGGCCTCGCTCTTCCTGGGATGTATGTTTTCGGAGCTTGTCATACAAAGGAGGCGACTTATTGCTTGGATTTATATGGACACTGGGGGGTGTATTTTTGCCGACGCGACCCCGCAGTCAGGCGTCCCATGCCGTGGCTGCTTCGAGACAAGATGCAGGGCGCCTCACTTCACGGAGCTGACGGAGGTTGGCCTGGGAGAGTGGAAAACAAGTCTCCATCTAGTCCATTGACCTCTTTTGCCACCCCCGGGACCCCGAAATGGGTGGATATTCCAACTCTGAGGAAGCCGCGGTACGTAGATGTGGTGTGTCTGTGGTGGTATTGATTTAAAGCAAAGGTGTCGGTTCTGGGCCCTGGGTACAAGGATTCACTGTGGGCCCCCCATGAATGTTCTTCATATGGGGATTTAAAAAATAGCAGATCTACAAGCTTGCAGCGCGGCACTCGGTGCCGCGC
Source organism: Nannobrachium achirus (assembly GCF_963921795.1). NCBI lineage: Eukaryota > Metazoa > Chordata > Actinopteri > Myctophiformes > Myctophidae > Nannobrachium > Nannobrachium achirus. The sequence goes on from NC_137830.1 coordinate 35,306,701, forward strand.
TGTGAGCTTGTAGATCTGCTATTTTTCAATAGCAAAAGTATAAAATATCAAAGGCCCTTCCACCTTGGGCCCTAGTAACTCAGCCCCACGTACTTTTCCCCCCCTTGTGACATCCCTGCTAGTTGTTGCTGTTGTTGTGGCTGCGATGTCGCTCCTATTTTGTTGTGGAGTCTTTGAAATATTTCTGGGGCGTTATGGAGCTGTGAATTGTATTGGCCCATGGCAGTTCAGGGCTTTTCAAGTGAAAATGTCACGGGATTGTGTCTGATTTATTCATAATGGTCTCTAGTTAGATCGAGCTGCACTGTTGTAGCTACTGCGATAGCGATAGCCTCGCTTGGGGGGCCTTCTCCATTCTGACATGCTGCCATTCAGAGAGATTCACTTCCAATTCCATAGATGGTGTAGGAATGGGGGGGTGTGTGAATGGCATGGCTGAATGTTGGAGTGAGGATGCTAAAAAAACAAAAAAAAAAAAAACGCATTGTGCTGCCAGCCAGGCTGCAGCGGTGCGTGCGAAATGCCAGCACTGTTCCTTCACTGTGGATTATGGGGAGAATTATACACTTTTATTGAGATTTATACATTTATTACACTCTTGTTTTCAAACACACTAACTTTGATGTGTGATATTTTGGTTTCCCTATATGACAGAAGGCTCAAACTTTGTCAGGGGCTGGGGAAGAGTGTAATTAAACATTACATTATATAAAAACAAATCCTCGGGTTCCTCGGGCGTGGCAGGGACGTACAGCGGGATTTTTCCGGGCTCCTCGGCCATCGCAGCAAATGAGTTAAAAGGATTGTGAGTTAACTAGTTAATAGCGCACTAAATTCGACAGGTATAGTTTGCACCTATTTCAACACGTTGCACACACCATACATCCATCAACTGACATACTCATACTAGGCCCACTAGATTATCACACTCTAATGTTGAATTGTTTTGAATAGTTTATCTTACTTATAAACTTTTCTTTTTTACCACTGAACTCCATGTGTCTTCTCCCGTTTTGCCATGACTTCTGAGCCAGGTCATGACAGCACATAACGAAAATGTTGTGTTGTGCATGTGCACGGCATTGGTTTTTATGAAAAATGTGTATGTATTGGGTAGAATACCCGAAACCTTTGTATGTATCGGGTAGAATCCACGTACAGTATCTAGATCTTCAAACAGTACATTCTTTCTTTCTTTTTTTTTTAAGTGCCGTATTGGGTTTTGGCAGAATCTGCTTTGATTGCGTCCGTTTATGTGCTAAAAGAGGGACTTTGAGAGCTGGTTCACTGTGCAATGTAAATCAATTACGGGACTATTTTTTTGAATTTCTGACATCTGACATCTCACCACTATTTGGAGATAAATCACAGCAAGGTAATTACCCAATCCAAGCCTCAAGTTCTCTGATAATTACATTGTTTTACTTGATGGGACTGCTTTGAGAGACCCCACACCACATGTAGCTATACAGTGCTGCTGGAACTGTGATTTTGGGACCTGGATCTCCACTCTTTGTTTTCTGAACAATCACACATGTTGGTGGTGCAAGAAGTGCTGAAAAGAACTTCGGCAAGGGAATGCGTTCTCCACCATTACCTTACTTAGTTCTATAACCTTGCTGAACTTTGTTTCCACAAGTGGAACCTTTTAGACTTGGCGTTGGGGTTTTCACCCCTGTTCAGCACCCATGCTTTTTAATTCAATTCAGAACAGTCCAAGGACTCTCTGCTCTGGCCTGAGGGCTGGTTCTTCTCAGCGTTTCTTTCTTTCTTCCCCTGTCAACGCGACACAGTACAGATATACACACTGACCATGTCTCTAAAGCCATCTGTCAAAGTCGGAAAGAGCAGAGCATAATCCAGACACCAAAATATCTTTAAAAATGGAAAACATAATATATACAACTTTTATATTTCTTTTACTATAATGTGCAACCTTTATTTTATGCAGCCGGTGAAACGATAAAAGAATAAAGGCAAGGCTTCATGTGATGTGGATCTAGGCCAATCCATGACACCAGTCGTCTATGACTATGACTTATGACCATGATGACTCCCTCCCTATCTGGGCAAGGTTTCAGCCTGATTTGACTGTCTGGCCCCCATAGAGTCTAGCGTCATATTATTTTTATTATAAACTTAAGTTGAGAAAATAGTATTTTGCATTTCGACAGATTGAAAACAACTTCATAGTTCATACACGACATTTGAACCCCAGCATAACATTAACGGCCTGTCTTACAAAGTATAGAGGGTTTAAGTGGTTACACTGAAGTGATATTGATGAATTCCAAATATTATCAAAGTATTCTGCGGCGCCAGCGGAGGTTTGCGAGAGTCAATCCATACAGTCACGCAGACAGATGTGTGTACAGACCCTCTTACAGATGGCTTAGTGGCGGGCAGTGCATTTTATAGCCAGGCCTTCATAGATATCAATCCTCCCACAAGCTCAGCGGTTAGAATTGCGTACAAATTCACGTGATTATAGTGTCATTCGACATAACGAGGCAACAACAGATATAACACTGATATCCAAACCATGCTGTTGAGATCGGAGACTGAGTTACACACTGCACGAGCGCATGCCGCACACTCACAGCCACGCACGCACGCACGCACGCGCGCTTAGCGCAAAGTCAGACAGAGCCAACTTGCAACACAGGCACCAACAACCATATAGCCTATAAAATGATCAATAATCATAGCGAGTACAAAATAATAGCCTATAAAGATCGATTAAACTCACCATGGCTGAATTTGTCCATCAATGACAAGCTTTTCTTTAAGTCCTACTCGAAAAAGTTGTCCAGTAAATCCACACCAAATCTGTTTATTCTCCTCCTTCAGCCATGTTTCGTTATTTGTGCATTTGTTTGTGAGTTAATTTAGCAACTTGAACAGAGTAGCTCAGCTCAGAGTAAACAGAAGAACCAAGGTAAATAAGAGGTAAAGACAGCCACGCCCCTTTCGCTATCTCGCAGTTCCAACCGGCAGATTCGTCGCACCATGGGTGCCAAACTGCAGCCGGAAGTTCGGTGGAAGACTGTGGAGCAGCCTCCCAGCAGCTCACATGAACAAACACTATTTATGAAAAAGTGAGACCTTTATAACATACTCAGCTCAGGAAAATAAAAGAAGGCATGTCACTAATTTTTTTGTGCTGTGTGGATTTTCGATGTGTGCTCTGTGTCATTTTATAGCACTATCTAAAGAGCAAAAAGTATGTTTCTAAACGTGCCAAGTATCGCGAGACTATCCACCGTTTCCTGTCTGGGAACCAAATCTCGCGAGACTTCGGAGACAGAAGCGATTATTATTTACTGTTATTATTATTATTTCATTATGTACTGTGCACATCGAAAAGCAAGTGATTGTAAAAATACCTTTGATATGTCTTCTTTTATATTCCTGAACAGATTAGATGACAGGTCTCAGTCTCAGTAGTTCATAAATAGTTTTTGTTCCAGGTTTGTTCATGAGCTGATCAAGCCAGCTCCATTCACTGACGCGACCACGGTTTTCCCAACGGCCCTGAGCGTAACGGGGGGGTTGCGCGGGAGTGTGGGAAGCCTATTGCCCATCGGCCCCCACCGTTGCGCTCAGGGTCACTGGGAAAACTGCGGTCGCTTATTTTATCGTACTTCCGGTGCGAGTTCTGGCACCCATGCTGAGCTCCTGATGCATGCCCAGTGGTCACGTGTTTCCATTCCTTCTAAAATAACTTCCTTGAGAAGAACATGGAAGTGAAACAAAGGTTTGGTTGGAGGAAGTGGTTCCCATTTCTTATTGGACAGTTCTTTGAAAGAACTGTCCAATGAGAAACGGGAACCACTTCCAGGGATGGGATCCATAGACTGCAGGGCTATGGGAAGCTAGCAATGCCAAAATAAAAGCCTTAGGTTTCTGTGGCAAGCAAGCAACCTCATCAGGGCCAGCTGGGCTCTGCTATCTGAAAGAATACGCCAAACTCTAGATCTGATTGGTTAAGGAAGCTGACAATCTAAATGTCAGCCTGATGGATTAATATTATTTAAAATAATATTAATATAGTGTGTACCAATTTGTGTATAACGGTCAAATATCTTAACTCTTTGATTGTGCTGTTTGCCACCCTGTTCCAAAACAAACCCTGTTGTTCTAACGTTGTTGTTCCTACAGCCTTGACACTGTACAAGGGCCTGATACAGTATGTAACTGGCAAACCATCTTTAATCAACAATTCTGTTGTGTTCTGACCACTGATAAAGGTCAGGTCAGCCGATGAGGTGACCACGGTCACGATATTACATCATACTGCTTCACAGTAACTATATAAAATCATGTCAACTGTCTATTAACCTGAGAGCTACGATGGGTGATTTTGCTCTACTGTACTTGTACAGTACAATTTAAACTGACTATATTTTCAATACAACTTATCAAAAAACGCATATTCCCCGGTGTGGTCTCATTCATTGTGTGGAGTACTTTATTATGGTTGGGGAAAACTGTTTATCCATATGGAATATGATCCAAATTCCATCAAATGGCCCATTCGATTGCCGGATTAGCTCCGAGGAGATATTGGGGACTCAACTTTGTTGGACTCATTTTCTTCTCCGCTGCTAGAACCAGTTACGGATTTCTACTGATTTGACGTTTATGGATTCGATACAGCTGGACAGTTTGTTTTGGAATCCCACTTCGTTCATCTCTGCTAGTAACAACCAGCCGAGGATATTATCAGACGTTTCCCCTGCAAGCAAACTAGCTTTTATTTCATCCTCCACCTACCCGACCAGCTCCAAAATGGGAAAGGCACAGGGAGGCAGAAAACACCTGCCGAAATCTAAACAACCTTTTTACAAACGGAACAACACCTTTGAGTTTGAAGCGTCTCTTCAAAGCTTGGAGAATTAACTGATAACAGCTTTAATGGCTAAAATAGACAATGAGGAAATGAAACGGGTTGTTTCTAGGTGCCCCACAATTGCACCATTTTTGCCCATATGGAGAAAGGAATTTGGATATGATGACTCTCTCCCACATGTTTTTTTCCTCCTGCGCGCGGAGAAATTACCATGGGACTTGAGAAGTGTGTATAAAGCACACAGTGTAAGTTTTGATTTTATTCATGCCTTTTTGGACTAAAAATCACAGATGGGTCAAGTACTTAAAGATTTGTACCGGCTAAGTTAGAGAATTGCTACCTCTAGCCCAAGCTGCGTTTTGATTGTTTAATGTTTAATGTTTTTTTTTAGTCTATTGTTTTGTCGCTTTTTGTTGCACGTTTGAGTAACAGAATAGGGACTGCGGTTTCCTGTTCTGAGGACATAGGAGACTGTTGGTCACAGATTCATGCTTGTCCATATTATTAGTTGGTGTTATTAAGCACGAGACTTCAGTTTAGCCAGGACAGAAGTTATTTCTGTCCTGAAGGAAATCTTTACAATATTTCGTTAAGTTGAGCCAGGACAGAAGTTATTTCTGTCCTGAAGGAAATCTTTACAAGATTTCGTTAAGTTGAGCCAGGACAGAAGTTATTTCTGTCCTGAAGGAAATATTTACAAGATTTCGTTAAGTTTAGCCAGGACAGAAGTTATTTCTGTCCTGAAGGAAATCTTTACAAGATTTCGTTAAGTTTAGCCAGGACAAAAGCAATTGTTCTGAAGGGAGATCTCTTGGCCAGTGCAATAACCCAGCCACTTAATCACATAACAAATCGCGTGGTTATTTTATTAATAATAGCTGTTTCCAGCTACTTAATCACATAAGAAATAGCGTGGTTATTTTAATTGGTAGATTTCCTTTATGTTCCAGAACAGAACGTTCTGACGGAAATCTTCATGCTTTACGCTTACACGTCTTCGTTTTCGTCTCAGTCTTATCTTATTTTATTTATTTTTTATTTCCGTCTCAGGCCACTCTGAGATGTTGAATACAGGAGCTTTTTATCTCAGCGCTCCCAAGAACATTTTTAAGAAACATGACCATTCAAGCTAAAAAAGCCCCCTGCTCCGAGAAGCAGTGTTTTTATCGTGTAAAACCTGGACCCACACGGATGAGATGTTAATACCCTGACCCAATCATTTCCTGGAACATTTCAATGGATATGTGCCGAGCTGCGGAGAAATCGAACATTATTGCCACTGGATGAATGCCATTCAAACCTCATTAGGATCATCGGGGTCTCCCAGTTATCAACACTGCCTAAAAACCTTTCCTGGAACATTTCAATGGAGCTGCGGAGAAATCGGACATTATTTGCCACTGGATGTTCAAACCTCATTAGGAAGGAACAGAGGACGCAAACAATGTTTTCAGATGCTGAAGGGCTTGACAATGCCTTTCACTCACCACGCGATGGGACGCGTTGTGAGCTTGTAGATCTGCTACGTGACTTTCATGGATTACAATGTCCCGAAAAGAACAAACACTCTTTTGACCCTGGGGACGCCCCGAGATAATGGTACTATATATTTTGTTTACTTTTGACTAAGTACGACTTCTGAGAAAAAAATATATATATATATCAAGTTCTGACTGACAAACCCATGTGTTAAATGTTTTTGATATATTGTCTGTCTAATCCTCTCTAATCCCATTTTCCTCCCCTGGTTACATTTTTGGTCTGTCTATTATGAAAGAAGAGAAAAAAAAATCAGGCCAAGGTGAAGTGAGCAGTGCTACGGAATTCATGTGTTCTGTGCTTATCTTGCTTATGCTGCTGGCTCGCTTGCGTTGCTGCTTGCCCGCGCTCGCTTGACCGATGCTTACATTTTGGTTTATGGTTTATTATTATTGTTTTATTTTGGAAAAAAACTATGAGGGGATTGCTGGAATTGCTCGATAATCTATGTTTTTATTTCATTTTTCTTATTTTTACTTTGAGAGGCCGTCTTGGTGTCTCTCTCTCTCTCTCTCTCAAAAGGGATCTCATTCACTCTTGTTATGACTACACTCGTACTGATAACAACCAACACTTGGGTTTATTTGAATGTTTCTATGTGATGCCCCTAACGTCTTAATAATTTTTTTCCCCCATCAATGACAGGTGGGCTTTATTTTATTTTAGGGGACAGGACGGACTAATGACATGGCAGAACAGGTATAGTGGAACTAACTCCACTAACTCGCTACCAACTTGACTGACTGATTATCAGACACTCGATCAGGTGACTGACTGACTGACTGTTTTATTTCAATTTTATTTTAACCAGTTTTCTCCTGTCCTCCTGTTTTGTCGTGAAAAACACTATTTCCTGTGAAAAACACTATTCCCTGTAACAACTGAACGCTGGCTGACTTGTTGAGATTGTTTTCATTCTTTTCAGAACACAACAAAAAACAACTGATAGTGTGCCTGTCTGCTGGAAGACAGGCCTTGGGTCTGTGTGTGTGAGATTTATTATTAATGTCAACATCCCCCAACCAACTCAAAATAGACTCTATTGACAGCTTATACAGACATTATGTGTCTATTTCATTTTTCTTATTTTATTTCTTTAAGTTTCATTCATTTTCTGGTTTTCTAACCTTTTTAATAGAGAGGCTTTCAGCAGGCCTCGCTAACTATATTGTTTTGGGAAAACCTTATCTTGTTATGGTACACTTCCCCCCTCACAGGCTTGGAAGCTCACTCTAACTCTGACAGTGAGCAGAATCACTGTACGTCTGTACACTTGACAATCTGTTTCCCATTTGACCATATTTTACAATTTTTGTCACACCCAATTTTTGTCTGTGCCAAACGGGAGGGGATGTGTTTGGAGAATGAAGGAGAATTTAATATTTTTTCATTTTTAATTTATTTTAATATCTTTCCATTTTAACTTCTTTCATATTTTCATTTTCTGAATTCATATTTCATTTTCTGATTTCATATTTACATATTCCACTACATTTTCATCTCATTTTATTTCAGAATATATATATATTTCATTCTGCTTAACCCTGTTTAAATCTGTTTCCCCCTAACAGAACAAACTTATTACAATTAGACACAAATCGTGTCCCTTGGTGATGTATATCTAAAACAAATCAAACATGTCTATACATAAATACACACAATGGTCTTAACTTCCAAGTAATTCTGATGTTTATTCTATTTTTCAGATTAATTGACTTATCTATGACAGACGGTCCATATCTCTTCCCATGATCTGTGACGAAGGATCATTTTTCGTGAGTACGAGGATTCAAGTCACATGAGTTCCTATATCATTTTTGTTAATATTTACAGCTGTCTTGTCACAACATACAACTCTCTTATTTTGATAAGATCTCATAGCCTCGTCTTGGAAATGTTAAATACTGAAATGTCATATTGGTTATAAAACCTTACTGAAATGATTAGGACAGAGGTCCTACCTTACTGTTGTGGAGTCAAAAGGTCCACCCTGGCTGGGACACCCTGGCGAAGGTCATAGGTCAAGCAAGGAATGGACCATGACCGCTCCACCACACTAATCAAATTTTTAAAATTCTACATTCGTCAATCTCAGGTGAGGCGACTTCACCAAACAAATCAAAACGTAAAAAAAAAAAAATATATATATATATATATATATAGATATATTCTCTTTCATTAAAGGCACTCTTTGTAGTGCATCCCACCATCAACCCAGGTGAGGCTGTGAAGAAACTTTGGAAAGATTCTAAATTTAGTGATAAAGTTTGTCATGGTGCGACAGGACAATGTTTGTTATTGATGGATCAAAGGTTTCCTTTTCCTATCAATATATTTTAAGGAACGTGTGATTTTCTCCTCACTCTCATAAAAATATTCTAACTCATGTTAACTAAACGTTACAGGCCCCAAATTATAAGAGAAAATATCCTTGGTTTAATCTCAGAAAATATCCTTGGTTTAATCTCAGACTGCCCTTTGACGCACTCCCCCTAATGATTCCAAATTATACAGTCCTTTTTCTTTCATTATCAAAATATTTTTACCTTTGGTTGTATTCTGATTTAAATACCTTTAAAAATACTTAAATACCTTTGGAAATATACAGTTCTTTTGACTCTCCTCTTTAAAACTTAAAGCTATCGAAATGTTTTTGACTTAAACTGTTCAACTATTATGTTCTGTTTCAAATACCTTTAAAAAGTTTAACCCATGTCTTCTTCCCTTGTTGTTTATTTTTCTTTGACCTATCCCAAATTGGTACAAGGGGATGGAATTGATGGATTAATATTATTTAAAATAATATTAATATAGTGTGTACCAATTTGTGTATAACGGTCAAATATCTTAACTCTTTGATTGTGCCGTTTGCCACCCTGTTCCAAAACAAACCCTGTTGTTCTAACGTTGTTGTTCCTACAGCCTTGACACTGTACAAGGGCCTGATACAGTATGTAACTGGCAAACCATCTTTAATCAACAATTCTGTTGTGTTCTGACCACTGATAAAGGTCAGGTCAGCCGATGAGGTGACCACGGTCACGATATTACATCATACTGCTTCACAGTAACTATATAAAATCATGTCAACTGTCTATTAACCTGAGAGCTACGATGGGTGATTTTGCTCTACTGTACTTGTACAGTACAATTTAAACTGACTATATTTTCAATACAACTTATCAAAAAACGCATATTCCCCGGTGTGGTCTCATTCATTGTGTGGAGTACTTTATTATGGTTGGGGAAAACTGTTTATCCATATGGAATATGATCCAAATTCCATCACAGCCCCATTCACTTGTACCGGCTGGATTCAATGGACATTCTGAAGGCTCAGGGTGGAGATTTCTACCCAGAAAAAGAAAAGCTGTGATGATGATGATGATGATGATGACCCTCTATGAATGCTGACCCCCCCACCCCCCAAACACATCGAGAGATGCTGACCTAGCCATTCGTTGAACTTCTTGACCTCGGAGGGCAGGCCCAGCTCGGTGAAGTCTCCGGCGTGGATGAAGACGTCTCCGTAGGGCATCTGGATGGCGTCTGTGCGAGAGTGCGTGTCGGAGATGCACACAAAGCGGGTGTAGCCCGGCGGCTTGGGCGCATCGTGGGGCATGGGGTCCACCCTACGTCAGAGAGAGAGAGAGAGAGAGAGAGAGAGAGAGAGAGAGAGAGAGAGAGAGAGAGAGAGACATGCACATGAGCATAGGACTGTCACAATTATTACATAAATAATCATCTAATCGCAATTATTTGACATAATCGCAAATATTTTGTCATCATCGTCATAATCGATCTACAAGCTCACAATGCGTCGATTGCGGCGCGTTGTGAGCATGTAGATCGGCTATTTCCACAATCAATGTTATTTTTTAAGTAGAAAGTTATGTCAGTAATTGCAACTTCAAAGCCTAAAAGCCAAAACAGAAATGTAATTATCAACGACAAAAACACAATTAAATCGTTAATCGCAATTATTTGAGTGACAATTAATCGTCATGTAAAATGTCATATCATGACAGCCCTAAATGAGGATACCATGGGAAAATATACACAGTAAAACCACTGCGTTAACTCAGTCGTTCTCAACCTGTGGGTTGGGAGCCCCAGAGGGGAACCCCACATGATTTTGTAACTAAATATAATCGCTCAACTCCTACAATTCCAAGTGAACCATTGAAGTATCTCATATAACATTGAATGACAGACGGATAGAACACAGTACTATGCAGTATATAGTCAGGAGAAAAAAATGAAAATGAAAAGTAAAAATACAAAAAAATATATATACAGTAGGTAAATACAAAGAAGGGTCAGGGGAGGGTAAGGCTGGGCTAGGTTTGTTTTTACCAGTTGCGAACGGCTGCCGCCTGTAAGTGCTTTTTCAGGGCGATTTTAAATAGTGTTGCCCGATCCCGATCACGTGATCGGATCGGCCGCCGATATGGCCGTTTTTATAAGATCGGAGATCGGGAAAAAAATATCGAAAAAAAAAGTTTTTTTTTTTTTTTTTTTTTTTAATATTTTCTGGGAGTACTGAAAGTTACAGGTAAGGTGAATGCGATATGAAATGTAAGCTTACCATAATCACAGTAATCCTTAATCATTTTCAATCATATTCAAGGGCTTTTGGAGAAATGAGACAGACAGAGCACTGCAGAGGGAAGGTGATTGTGTCAGACTCTGTGTCCAGCTGGCAGCTGATGCCAATAAGTAGTAATTGGCCCCTTGTTAATGGATCAAAGGAAGGCAATTATGTCTCTCTGCACTGTCAACTAGCTGCTACAGATGCATACTTTTCAAGCAGACTGGTTAATTGGTTCTTAACTTATTTTGTTTCAACTTTAAAAATGGCCAATGTTTTACCAGTTTTTATATAGTTTGTTGATTATTTTTGATGTTGTAATGGTCTATTATATTTTATTTTTTGAGATATTAAACAGGTTTTAAAAGTCCTTAAATCGTGACTTCACTGCCAAATTTCAAAGGCCACACCAAAGGTCCGCTGCACAATGATTGAGAAACACTGCACTAGTAGGCCTATATCACTATACACTACTCATAAGCTTTGTTTTTAATTTGTTGATTCAGTGCTGCAATAAGTGATAGAATGAATAGAATTTTTTTTTCTTAATGCCTTGCCAAAAGATCGGATCGGGAAAGATCGGGATCGAATCGGAAGCAATAATATTTGATCGGTATCGGATCGGGAGCAAAAAAAACCTGATCGGGGCATCCCTAATTTTAAAGGATGCTAGGGATCCACACTCCTTTAAGGTCTTCGGTAAGGCGTTCCACATTTTTCTGGTATAGCAGGAGAACAAGTTTGACCCTTTGTTTGAGCTGACTCTGGGTTGAACGTGATCTGTGGCGCTGCCTCTGGTGTTGTAATTGTGGACATCCTTAACGTTTTTAAAGTATTTTGACAGGTACATGGGTATCTTAGTGGTGTAGTGTATCTTGTACACCAGGCCCATTGCAAGTTGCTGTACTCATATACTCTGATCTTCTAGATCTGCTAGTGTTGCAATTTTTGAGTGATACTGTAGCATGACGAAGTAGGGCATTTCATTTACAAAAAAGAAAAATATACAAAGTTTAAATATGGAGATACAAGGTTTCTGCCTGACAGCAATTTGTACTCCTCTCCTGAGTGTAGAAAAGGTCATACGTTTTGTGGATGATACTACTTTTCTTCCTGGCAAAAAGGCAAAAAACAAACAGATACAGTAGCACTGCATCTCAACAATCCCAAAAAGACCAATGAGGAAAAGTGTACAGTAGTTTGGATGGATTAATATCCAGCATTTAATTGTCCCCACGGAGTAAAGCACACGCAGTGAAATCCGAAGCATTCATTTAACAATGGAACCGTGCGAGGGGTCCCATTTTTACACCCTCCAAGAGTTAAACGAAAACTCCAGATTTTTACCGTACAATGCAGAGATGGAAATATAGGAAGGATTGGAGAGCGTGAGGGGCCACAACAAAAGCTCAGCAGAGAGACACAGAGAGAGAGAGAGAGAGAGAGAGAGAGAGAGAGAGAGAGAGAGAGAGAGAGAGAGAGAGAGAGAGAGAGAGAAAGCACAGTGATAGTAGAAAAGTGTAAAGTCCTGTGGGACACTCTGTGAGTGTGTGTGTGTGTGCGTGCGTGCGTGCGTGCGTGCGTGCGTGCGTGCGTGCATGCTTTAGCTCCACAGGGTCTCCAGGGGGGAGAGGGGAGCTGGTGAATAACAGTGGCCCACTTTAGCGCGCTCTCCTCCAGGTACAATAACACCCAGGCCTGCCTCTCCCCTGGCACACCACCACCACCAGCACCACCAGCACCAGCACAGAGACACAAAGAGAGAGACAGACCAACAGGAGATGTGTACCGCATATATACTGCACTACCGTTGGAGAGTTGAGAGGATGTGATATACTGTATATACAGTAGCCTAGGAGTCGAACATGTGATATACTGTAGTATGCTGTGTATATGTACCCTGTATGTACAGTAGGACAGTCGATAAGTTGTGATATCCTACTGTACATCCATAATATGTGATAATCTGTATTGTTGCTGTCCGTTAGAAATCTTGTATTTCCATGCAGTATTTAAACTATGTTTTTTCTTTGTTTTCTTTTAGTGCACAAAAGTAGTAATGCGTCTATAAGTCTATAAGCTCACAACGTGATGTAATGTGTGAGCTTGTAGATCGGCAATTTTCTTTTTTTCAAGATATGTTTGAGGCTTTTCTGCCTTTATTGGATAGTACAGGTTTAGAATGTCAGGAAACAGGGAGAGATGGAGAGGGACACACAGCAAAGGCCATCGGGTTCGGGAATCGAACCTGTGACTCGCTGTCAGGCTGCATTAGAGCTTAAAACAACAAGAAAAAAAGCCCCCTTCAGGAGTTTGGCTCCTTCCTACATGAAAGCCCCCTGTACAGTAGATATTATATAAAAAAAATATCCTGTAAAAATGGATTTAAAGAAAGCTAGTGTTTTCAAGAGCCCCACTGTTCCGGTTAGCACCAGGCCTCCATCACCTTTGAGTGATGAAGTTATCAGAAGTGTTATGCTGTCATTATCAGGTATAGCCTGCTCAGCCAAATTAATATTCGAATTTCGAATATTCCTCGAATATTGTACAAAAATTTACATTCGAATGTAAAAGATGAATATTCGAATTATAAAAATATATATATATATATATATTTAAAAAAAGTTGTACCCTTGTACAAGAATTATATAACTCTCTCTCACCCTGCTCTCTCATCACACACACTGTGACACTGTTAGCATGAGAGCTTCACCCTCTGAGTCTGTGAGTAACAAACAAACAGTTGCAGAAAAGATATCTTTCTGATAATATGCCATCTTTCCCTTGCAATGAAGGAAGGAACTCACCATCATATCGTTGTCTCCACGGCATTTCCAGGCTAAGAAAATGTTAATCCATCTCAGGGAAAGTAAACATGCTGACTTTAGCGAATGTAGCGTTACATTGAAGAAGGTGACCTATGGAATAACGTTACCCCAGGAGGAGCTGTCGCCTACACATGGTCACAATTCTGCGTGACACAGTTGACATGCATCTTCTACTGCTCAACGAGTACACAATGCATTCTGCTTAGATGTAATAATATATATATATTCGATATTCGAGCCAATTTCTAAGACCAAAATTCTAATTCTGAGGAATATTGGCAGCTCTACTGCTCATGAGTGACTTTATCCATAAATAGTCCTATTAGTCTTTCAGCAGGATGATAGACATTAATTCATAACCAGGGGTCATCGCCATGTTGGCTTGTAGTGGACATTATTTTTGGCAGTGTGTGAGTACTTACATGTGTACGTGCGGGGGCTGGAAGCGGCCCTGGTTGATGTTGTAGAAGGTGAAGGCCTGGGTGGGGTTGGTGCTGTATTCATCCACCTCCACCGGGGCCCTGCCGGTCCTCTGGGCCTGCTGCGACTGGGCCTGAGACTGCTGCCTCCGCGCTGCCATGATCTCAGACAGGGTGAATGCCATGTCTGCAGGGACTGGAAGTGGGTACAATACACCAGTATAGTGCTTTTAGGACCCCCAAATTGATATATATATATATTTGTCCGGACCCCCATCTGAAAATGTTTTGTGCCATGGACCTCCAGAAGCAAATATTTTAGTTAAAAAGAATATATCGTCACTGTCGGAAAGAAACCTTGTATCTCCAAGTTTCAAATTTGTAATTCTTTTCGCAAAGTAAAGCCCTGCTTCATCATATTATGGCCATCGCACAAAAGTAGTGAAAACAGCCGATCTACAAGCACACAACGCCTCGTTGATGATAAATACAAAACAAACTGTTTTGGACATACAAGGTTTCCACAGGACAACGACGATATATCTTCAACGAGGACCGCTGCATAGCCTAGCGGTCCGGGCACTCAGGCTCTGATGTAGCCTGACAGTGCATTGTGGGTTTGAGATCTTTACAGCATGTCTCTCCCCATCTCTCTCTCCCTGTTTTCTGTCCATCTCCGCCGCACACTATCAATTAAAAGGTAGAAAAGCTCCCCCCAAATTTTGTATAAATATTGAAAGATTTGCACCATTTTATTTTACTTTTTCAAAAATCGCAGATCTACAAGCTCAAGGCACAGCACGAAGTGACGCACTATGACCTTGTATATCTGCTATTTTTTAATAGCCAAAGTATAACATTTGAAGTGGTTAAAATCATTGTGATGGTACAGTATATTAACTACTTTTGCTTTAGACCCCCTGGAACACCTCCAAGCTGGACCCCACTTTGAGAATCACTGCAATACACTGTCAGTGTAACGTGAAAGCCTTCAGCTGAGTTTGTCATTTGTTTTCCCCGTTCACGTTAAAACCTACAGCAGGCTAAGAACACGGCACGCTGCATAAGGCTGACCTTATGACCGTGATGTAAGCAATGCAGCTGCAGGTAATAAAATGTATGGGTGTGTGGGATTTAGCTGTGCCAATGTGCAAACGTCAGGGATTGAAGAAAAAGCAACAACGAATAAACTCACAACTAAACCATTTTGTTATTCCCAAACTGTGATTTGTGAAACAGCATGAAAAGAGCCTACACACTACACTAGTGCTCTGTTTCCTAAACAATTAATACAATACAATACAATTATTATGTTTTTGTCTTATCATTATATGTTCCTGAAGAAATCATAGATTGGGGCTTTAACCTTTGCTTTTATGAAATATCTGAGACCAAAGGGGAAGCATGTATTCTATTGCCCAATCCAAATACTCTTTCTTCTTAATATAAAATGTATGAATAGTGGCAAAATAATAATAATGGCACATGGTGCAAAGCAGCAGTGTTAAAGTTACAAAACCAGAGAAAGACAAACAAATGACTGACTGACATACTGACATGGTGACTGAGAGCTTTAATCCAAGCAATTGAAATGTTGATACTGTTGACTGTGTGTGCTTGCTTGCACATTGGCAAGCCATGGCTCTCCACACCTAAACCAAACACACCCATTATCAATTTTATTAGCTGCCTGTTAGCCCGTCATGTTTTACCGCTGTAAAGGAAAACAAAACAAAACAACAAAAAAAGGGTGTGTGTAACTCTTTTCGTTACAAATAGATATAGATTCCACCGGTTTCTTTCCCTGTTTTGCTTTTCTAATTTGTATGATGAATGGAGCCTATTTTTGCAGAAACTAGCAAAAATAGCTGATCTACCATCTAAATTTTCAGCAAATCCCCTGAAAATCGACTGACTTGCCAATGGCAGAACGAGTGAAGTTTTGGAATGGCACATCTGTATTAACACAATTGTACTGTGCAAGATGGATTAAGCCTGGGAGAAGACGGGAGGTGAGCTGGCAGTATGGTTGGGATCCGGAACCAGATCCAACATTGAGGAACCAGAATCGGTTCCATCACATTTGGAACCGTTTCTGGAACTGGTTTTATCACACTGTCAGAGCTGGTATGTGTGGACTCTGCTATACAATTACAATACTATAGTGGTTCTAAAACGTGTGCAAATGGAACCAAATGGACACTTAAGTGGGGTCCTGTAAGGATCCCCCTATTATAGCAGGCCTGGAACTTCGTCAACATTTACAGATGTTTACTGATTAGACGATAAAATGAGCAAAAGTTCTTCTTTTTTTTTAAATGAAATATCGCTTTAAGTGTTGCTGTTTAAAAAAGGTAGATGGAACATGTACCGTGATGATGGTGGCGGGCCTGCCTGTGCTGCTGCTGTGATGCCGAGTCGCAGTTGGGTGTGCGGTGCGAAGATCTGGACCAGACTTGAATACCAACAAGGGGACCGGGTTCAGGTTGTGACTGGGCTGGACTGGACTGGACTAGGAGCGAGGTCCAGATGATGAGGGGTTTGGTTGTGATTGTGACTGGACTGGACTAGAAGCGAGGTCCAGGCTCTGGTTGTGACTGGGTTAGACTGACAGGCTCAGGCCGGCAGAGAGGCTGCGGGTGCTGCTGGTTCCTCCCTGAGACGACGGGGAAAAAAAGAGGTCCTCGGAGGCCTGGGTCAACGTTGCAACGCTGGGCTGGTGATGAGAAAACATCACCTCCCTTCCTTTTCAGGTCCAAACAGCAACTCCGGTCTACCTGAATAGAACAGATCAGAACGAGATCATGCTGGGTGTGTGTGTGTGTGTGTGTGTGTGTGTGTGTGTGTGTGTGTGTGTGTGTGTGTGTGTGTGTGTGTGTGTGACTGTGTGTATGTGTGAGTGTGTGCAAGTACAGAACAATCCACGGTTAGGGCTGTCACGATTATGACATTTTACATGATGATTAATTGTCACTCAAATAATTGCGATTAACGATTTAATTGTGTTTTTGTCGTTGATAATTACATTTCTGTTCGGCTTTAGGCGTTGAAGTTGCACATGGCAGATAATGACACATAACCTAAATATACAAAGAAATGAAGGACATATTTGACAACTTTACACTTTAAAAAGAACATTGATAGTGGAAATAGACGATCTACAAGCTCAAGTTGTGAGCTTGTAGATCTGTTATGTCCACTATTTTTTAAATGTTTGAACATTTTTCAACATGTAAACGATTATGACGATTATCTCAAAATAATTGAGATGATGTCAAATAATTGCGATTAGACGATTATGTAATAATTGTGACAGCCTTATCCACGGTGTGCATTTAACTCTGAAAGTCTATTAAATGGATCCAAAACAGACTTGTAGAGTTAAATGAATACTGAGGGTTTTACTGCGTAGATTCGGACGATTCTTTTTTTTTTTTTTGGTAGCTACAGGAGGAACTATTGGAACTATTGTGGTGGAGAGATGATATGAGATACTGATAGATAAGATGATGAGAGGCACACAGGGAGAGAGAGACAGAGAGAGAGAGAAGGGTAGAGAGAGAGGTAGAGAGAGCAGGGGTGTCGCACCAAATTCTGGGCCCTGTGTACAATGATTCACTGCGTTATTTTGTGCTTTAACTATTGAAAAATAGCAGATATACAAGCTCACAGCGCGCTGCGAGCTTGTAGATCTGCTATTTATTTATTTTTATTGTGAAAATGTGTGCAAGTCTTTGAAGGTTTTTTAGGAAAACCTAATATGTTTCTATGTCAGTGGTGCTCAAACGTTTTCATGCGAAGGATCCCCAAAATGATATGTATTTGGCCAAGGAACCCCATCTAAAAAAATAATTAGTTAGAGGGACCCCCAGAAGCAAAATTCGAGTTACAAATGTTCGCTTAAAAAAAGATATATATTCAAAGATTCAAAGCTTGTAGATCTGCTATTTTTCAATCTTGAAAAGTTGAAGAGAAGAGAAAAGTTGACAAGGCCGGCCCCCTCCACCTTGTGCCCTAGTAACTCAGTGTGGAGTGGGACTGAGTTACTAGGGCCCAAGGTGGAGGGGCCTGGAATTATTGTATACTTTAGCTATTGAAAAATAGCAGATATACAAGCTCACAGCGCGGCACCGAGTGCCGCGATGCAAGCTTCAGTGATGTCATTACGTGCGCATCCCGCATCAAAAACTCATTCAAGTCGCCCAGGGACTCATTCATGTCATGGTCCTGGGGTCCCGGGGATGCGCCTCCATTGGAGTCCATGTTAAAATAATTTACTTCTTCTACTTAAAATCCAGGAGACTCCTGGGAAATCCAGGAGAGTTGACAAGCCTGACTTAAGTTGCTATATTAGTTTAGATAGTTTAATTCGTTTTTTAATGTATTGTGTAAGATAAGCACTGTAAAGATTTATTATCAGTTAAACCTGGAACAGCTAAATACTATTTTCACTAGTGGTTCTCAAAGTGGGGTCCTGGGTCCTTGAGGGAGTTCCAGGGGGTCCCCAGATAAATGATAGTTAGGAACCAAATAGAACTTTATGGGTCTGTAACTCGGTGAACTAATGGAACCAAATGGACCTGTTCCATTTGTACTCTAGTATTTTAACATTTAATATAAATTGGGGTCCCAGTGATATAAATATAATTAAATGGGTGTCTGTAGCCTAGTGTATTTAGAAATCCTAGTTCTAAGTTCAAACATTAGCCAAATTGTAAAATAAATATAAGAAATAGGCAAACATTTTGAAAATAGCCGATCTACAAGCTCACAGCGCTCGAAAACATTGTATTGAGGACTCATAAAACTTTTCTGGGACCCATTTGAATGACCACCTGTGGGTCCCGGGACCCATTACATTGAAAACCTAGTAACATCACTGAGCTTGTAGATCTGCTATTTTTTTAAAGTTGTGAAAATGTGTGAAAATCTTTGAATATTATGTATTTTTTGAGCAAACATTTGTAACTAAAATTTTGCTTCTGGGTGGTCCCTGGAACTAAGTATTTTGAGATTGGGGTCTGTGGCCAAATACATATAATTTTGGGGGTCCTTCACATGAAAAGGTTTGAGCACCACTAACATGGAAACATAGGTTTTCAAAAAACCTTAGAAGGATTTGAAACATTTTCACGATTTTTCAAAAATAGCAGATCTACAAGCTCGCAGCGCGGCACCGAGTGTGAGCTTGTATATCTGCTATTTTTCAATAGTTAAAGTACCCCTTGTGCATGCCCCCCGACATTCTACATACACACGGAATGCAACCCACAAAGCGGCGCATCCAGGTGCTCCACCGGGAGGTGGAATTGCCACCCCCATAGCGTTCGCATTTCACCTCTATAGACACCTGTTATCTTCTTGTCAGCAACCATACATCCATTAACCACTTTCACCCTGCCATCCCAACTTTTGGGCATGTCATTATCAGGCTAGCCTCGGAAACCCAGGCTTCTTTTGGCGATAGGAAGAAAAAGAAGCCTGGGCGATCGCGTTATGATCACTGTTGGAGGAAGTGTAGAATTTCCCTAACCAATCAGAGTGTAGAGAGCGTCGCACCGAATGTGTTGACGTCATGACGCAGCAGCATTCTCTGCGCTGAGCAGAGGAGCAGAGGGGGGTGGGGGGAGGAGAACACGTGCTATTGGCCAGAGACTTGCGGAGAGATTCGCCGCGCCCGCCCATCTGCCTATACAAACTGGTCCGCGTTAGCTTAGAGTGTTATCAGGCTAACATTTTTTTTTAAAAGCCCCTAGCCTTTTCTGAAGGCGCCTCTGCCACATACAGACCGAAGGCACCTAAATACGAGTCCACATACAGTACCATACACACACAAAACTCGACCAAAAACCTTCACGTTTCTCATAGGCATGCAGTGTGTCTTACATTTTTGTACTGACAACTTAAGTTCATGCAGTTTAATGTGTGTACGTTAATGTGTGTACATGATGTTGTGTTCATCCATACTTAAATGCATGATTTATTTTTATCCACCAGTAACTCTGAGAGTGTACAAATGTAAGCAAATGGACCCACGACCCACGTTGTTTTGTCAATTATTTGGAGGCCCACTTGGAATGTCATCCCGGGACACCAGTGGCCGGTTGAGAATCATTGCATTAGAAGATGCTAGTTAGTTAGTTTATGAAGAGAAGAGAAGAGAAGAGAAGAGAAGAGAAGAGAAGAGAAGAGAAGAGAAGAGAAGAGAAGAGAAGAGAAGAAACCTTGAATGTTTCAACTTGTCATGGTATTTTTTTGGGGGGGGGGGGGGGGGGGGGGATTAATGTCCTACTTTATCATAGTAGCAAAAATAGCTCACAAAGCATGGCATCATGACGCGTTGAGAGCTTTTTTGGAAATATTTTGAAAGTAAAAGTGAATCTGGTTCATAAAATGCATTAACAAAAGCTTGTGACTAAATAATAATTACATTGTATCCATTAGAACACAGGTTCTTTTTTTCCCTTGTGAAAATAGCAGATCTACGAGCTAGTGACAATTGCAGATCTATAAGCTCACAGATGCGATGCGTTGTGAGCTCATAGTTCGGCTATTCGGATATTGTTTTCCAATTTATGGAATTTCTTCGATTTTTTTTTTCCAACAACAAAGATTTAGGAAACAAAAAATAAAGGGATATTTGCCCGTGAGTCGTGACCCACAAATGGGTCCCGACCCAATGTTTGGGAACCAGTGTGATAGATCAGTGGTCCTCAACCTGTGGGTCGGGACCCCCAGGGGGGTCTCCAAATTATTTACTCCCCAGATGATGTTTTCTCACTCAACAGTGAACAAACCAACATAAAGTTTAAGTGTATAGAGGGTATCTGCACATTTCTAAAGTGACAGTTGAAAGACCTTTTAATACCTCTAAAATGACAAATTGAACATTGTCCAATTTGTCAAATATTAGAGGCAGAAATTGTGAAAATAGCCGATCTACATGCTCACAACGCCTCGCAACGATCTGCTATTTTCACAATAGAACCGTGTTATACAAAATGTAACTCTTAGTGCTCGTCGTAGGATGGGGGGTCCCCAGTTAAAATATGATTCTTTTGGGGGTCGCGGCCTGAAAAGGTTGAGAACAACTGTGATAGATACTCTCTTCTTCTCATGCCACATGATGATACTCTCATAACAAGCGGCCATCACATTACACGCTGCATGTGCACCAGTCTTCACACATTCCCTCATTTTCTGCTACAGAGGAAATTAAAGTGCATCTGAGTGTGTCATGGCATGGCATTACTGCATTGTACAGCAGGTATAGCAGGAATCATTTAATGTGTGTGTGTGTGTGTGTGTGTGTGTGTGTGTGTGTGTGTGTGTGTGTGTGTGTGTGTGTGTGTGTGTGTGTGTGTGTGTGTGTGTGTGTGTGCGCGCGCGTGTGTGTGTGTGTGTGTGTGTGCGTGTGTGTGTGCACACACGTGCGTGCATGCATGCGTGCATGCCTGCAGTTTTGAATGCATTTTGTTTTTGTGTGTGTGTGTGTGTGTGTGTGTGTGTGTGTGTGTGTGTGTGTGTGTGTGTGTGTGTGTGTGTGTGTGCATGGCTGCAGTTTTGAATGCATTTTGGATTCATGCAAATAGCTAAATCCTCTGCATTAATTTGATCCAGAGAGAAAGAGAGTGTAAAATTCAACCGAAATGGACCCATAAACCATATGGGTAATTCTTTTTGGCTCTCACAAATGGGGGGGGGGGGGGGGGGTGGTACAATACACAGTGTTCTTGTCACTGCTATCACATCCATGACCCAGACCATGAACATTTTTGACATGAGAAGGGAAAGATCTAAAGGCTAAATCTAAAGGAAACAAAAGCTCAATTAGTAAACAAATAATCATTATGCATGTGGAGATCACTCTTTGTCTTTAGATGGAGGCCATTTTATTCAAGGTCCATTTCAATTTGTATTATCATTCATGTCACATAATGAATTAACTCAATTATTGTTTTAATTCATTCATTTGATGAATTAACCAGCTTGTTGTGAATACATTTTTTTGTCCGTTCATTCATTTGTAAAGTTGCCATATATTTTTATCCTATTTTCTTTTTTTTTTCCTTTTCTTTTTTTCTCTTCTCGACTTAGACCTTCAAGTTTAAACTATTGTAAAACTTGTATTATTATTATTACACTTATTAATATTATTACCCTTATTGTTGTTGTTGTTATTATTAATATTATCAGTTATGTAACATAACTTATGTTACACTATCAGAATGTATCAATAGACATGGTGAGTTTTAAGAGGCTACTCAGCGCACTTTAAAGAGTCAGTTCAGACCCTAAAGCAGTCTGAGACTTTGCCCTTTGGATCTGGTAGCACTGAAACATGATCAGTCATAAAAGCGTTCCGCTGAACCCCGTTATGCGAAAGGGTTGCTTGTTGACGAATATACGAATGCGTGATGATGTCTTTCTTTAAACCCACAAAACACACTGCATAATAATAATATCCCACATCATCCCCGACGTCCACATAGGGGAAGAACGACAGATCGCCTACTGGTAGGACTACGTGTTCACGATGGCGAATAGAAACCCTGCGCTGCGCTGCGCTGCACTACAATATCCAATATCCACGCATGCAATGCAACCATGCAATCATTATTTTCTCTGCACCCCAGAAAAAGGGGGGAAAACCCTACCTTGTTCCCCGGTGGTCAGCAGCAGCAGCAGCAGCAGCAGCAGCAGGGGGTCTGGTGGTGGTCCGTGGTGGTCCGTGGTCAGTGTGACTGATGCACGCTGGACGGAGCTCAGATAAGCAGTGTTCAGTTTCGGCAGCTTATTGTCGCGCTGGTCAGTTTGAACAGCGCACCTCGTGGTGCACAGGTGGAGTAATAGAGCTCTCAGTCTCTGCCTCTTCTACTGCTGCCTCTCTCTCTCTCTCTCTCTCTCTCTCTCTCTCTCTCTCTCTCTCTCTCTCTCTCTCTCTTCTACTGCCTCTCTCTCCCTCTCCCCTCAGGCTCTTCTGCCTCTCTCTCTCTATCTCTCCCTCTCCCCTCTTCTGCCTCTCTCTCTCTCTCTCTCTCTCTCTCTCTCTCTCTCTCTCTCTCTCTCTCTCTCTCTCTCTCTCTCTCTCTCTCAGTCACAAATGAGGGGGAATAAGGAACAGATTGGGGGAGGTGGGGTCTGATGGGGACTTTATACCAGAGACTAGAGATCCTTATTCCCCAATGCACCCAGGTTTCAGTAGTGTGGACACTGGACAGTGTAAGATAAGTCTTTATTCATCCCCAGGGACATTGAAAAGCAGGCTTCATCTATTCCATCATCTTATTAGGTCGCCATAGAATCAATTAATTCAGAGTATTGTTGCCCCCTTATGTAAACAAATATGTGTTATTCAAATCAAACCGTTTATTGTGCATTCTAAACACCACGCTGTCAGTGCAAAACATACAACATGCCGAGAAGAGAAGTAGGCTAAAGACCCGCAGTAAATCTTGCAATTGAGATCAATTTGAATCAATTTCTATAATATATTGCCCAGGTGAAGAACAATTAGTCACCCTGCATGTTATATTTCCTGTTTACTTGTTACTATTTTAGAGCAACAAGAGCTGTGCTTTGAATAATAACA
Source organism: Nannobrachium achirus (assembly GCF_963921795.1). Classification (NCBI taxonomy): domain Eukaryota; kingdom Metazoa; phylum Chordata; class Actinopteri; order Myctophiformes; family Myctophidae; genus Nannobrachium; species Nannobrachium achirus. The sequence continues at coordinate 35,330,522 of NC_137830.1, forward strand.
AGATAAACAAATAGGCCATATTCTACAGTGCAGCCTATTTATATGGCTCTACAAATGATACTGTTCAAACTTGGACAGAGGACGGTTCCAGAGTTGGCACATTTCTCTTCCTGCAGTTTTGTGAGAGCACGCCACCTCCTGGCCAAATATATATTCAGTCTGCAGCTGGCTATGAGCTACACTGGCTGCACTTGCACTGACATCTGTACCGGTGACCTCTGTACCGGCGGTGACCTCTGTACCGGTTCACTAAAGTGTTAATTAGTTCATTTAGTTTTAGTCATAGTCTTTTGATTACATTTCCATTTAGTTTTAGTCATATTTTAGGGTCCTGCTTAACCTTCCCTATCAGACTCACCTCACCACTACTCACCAGTTAAGAGTGGGGTGGCTCAGAGTAGATGACAGAGTACAGCAACTTGCAATGGGCCTGGTGTACAAGATACACTACACCACTATGATACCCAAGTACCTACCTGTCAAAATACTTTATAAACATTAAGGATGTCCATAATTACAACACCAGAGGCAGCGCCACAGATCACTTCCAACCCAGAGTCAAAACCAACAAAGGGTCAAACTCGTTTTTCTGCTATACCACCAAAATGTGGAAAGCCTTACCGAAGGCCATAAAGGAGTGTGGATCACTAGCATCCTTTAAAATTGCCCTGAAAAACCACTTACAGGCAGCAGCCGTTCGCAACTGGTAAAAAAATGAACCTAGCCCAACCCTACCCTCCCCTGCCCCTTCTTTGTATACTGTTTGTTTAGACTTACTGTTTTCTTTTTTGTTTTTCTTTACATATCTACTGCATAGTACTGTGTTCTATTAGTCTGTCATTCAATGTTATATGAGATACTTCAATGGTTTCCAGTGGAAATAAGCTTAGTCTTTTCATGGATCTCCTTTTAGTAGACCTTGTACCAGTGAACTGTACCGTCATGAAACTGTACCTTTTCCTATGCAAACTTCTAATAAAGTCTTCAATCAATCAATCAATCTAAAATGTTTTAGTTGCAGCCAACTTTTAGTCTACTATCCTAAGATTTTAGTCGATTAAAATCTACAGTTTTTTGGTGGGCCTTGATGGCGTCGTAAGGCCTGATTTTACACTTGGTTGCACGCTGAAAATACCCCGCCTACAAGCTCACAACACGTCGCAGCGACACGCGCCATGAGCTTGTAGATCTGCTATTTTCAGACACCCGAGAGCAACCAAACATAAAATGACTTGTCTTTTAGTTCTACTGGATCACTTCTCCACTAGTAGGCCTACCTCCCTGTAACATTTTAGTCTAGATTTTATTTAGTTTTAGTCATCACAGCTTAGTTTTTATTTAGCTTTTAATTAGTTTTCGTCTTGTCAACGTAAATGAACACTGGTTCAGTGCATTGCCAAACAGAACATGATCAGCCCAAACCCTGGTCTTATCACGTCATAACCGGTTGAACTTTCAACAGCACGCATGAATTCAGCGAGGACGAGGGTGAAAGAAGGAAAGTAGGGGTGTAACGATACATTTTAACCACGATACGATACGCATCACGATACATGGTTGACGATACGATACCTGGACAATATTGATTCATTCATGGCTATATGATACGATTCGATTCAATGATTTAAAATCGATATAGTAACTATTTACCAAAGAAATGAAATCTGTGTGAAACGTGTCAACAGTGCATGTTTTTAAGGGAAAAATCTATTATTATGGATATAAATAAGTAAACACTGTGATTCTCTAGCAAATGCACATTATATTTCAACACATATGGACAAACCCGCACTTTTACATGAACACAGAGATTACACACATTTATCGATAGACCGAGAGTAGTTATATGGAATGGAAAGGTAATTAGACTCCTCTTTTTCATTTTCCTTCTTAAAATTGCTAAATAGGCCTACAAAGCAAACATAATCAGTTTCCATGCAATCGATTATTTGCATTGCAAAACGAATCGATACCAATTATCTGCATTTTAAAACGATGCGATACGATACAAAGCCAAAACGGTACGATATTTAGCTTTTGCCAACAATGTAGATCATTGCAAATTAAAAACGATTTTTCGATTCAGTTACTATATCGTTACACCCCCAAAGGAAAGGCAACAAGATAAGGAGGAGCAGAGTGACCTAAAGCGTCTGCCACAGTCCTATTTGCCAGCAGATGCTGCGCGTTGATTGGGGATCCTGTTAAGTTCACACAGGAAATATCAGATCCGTCTGTCAAAAAGCAACGGTAAACAAGTTGAGAAGCTGCAGTTAACAGTCTGTCAATCCTATCACTGGTGTTTTTATGTGCAAAGGGAGAGGCCTGGCCGTCTAAAACGTATCACAATTTATCTCAATATAACAAATATATCGTCATTGTCGGGGGAAACCTTCATGTCCAAAACTGCTTGTTTTGTATTTATCATTTTAAAAATGATTTAAACTAGTGAAGGTGCGAGGCGTTGTGTGCTTGTAGATCTGCTGTTTTCACTACTTTTGTGCAAAAGCCTTGTATGGTGAAGCAGGGCTTTACTTGGAGATATGAGGTTTCTGCCCGACAGTGACGATATATAACTATATACAGCATTACTCCACTACTGCGTTTGAGGGATTCTATGGCCCCTGAGCTGAACATGGTGTTCAGCTCAGGGCCATAGAATCCTTTTTGTCATCCCCATTTGTTGCCAGTTTTTCGCAGACTGCCTTCACATCATGGCACATATTATCGCCCTGCCTCATATTACTGCTCCTTCGTGATATTGTGCCGGGAAAAAAAGGATTTCACCATGAGCTTTATTTTTTTAAGGCCTGTATATCTAAGGATAATCCAAGAAGCTGGGTGGTTCTCCTCCCCAAATATGGCAAAAGAAAGGAAATTTGAAGAAGAAAAAAATGTGCGTAGCGTGGATGATGATAAGTATTTCTGATGTGGCGTCCAGATCTACTGTGCAGATTGCGTTCCTCCGAGATAAAAGCAATATTAGCCGTGTCAGCTAAAATTTTCCGGAAGCATATTTCAACGCGGCTGTGTGCGCGTCGCAGCGAGCGAGCCGTTCGGACACATCTCAGCAAAGATAAAAGATATAATAGGGAGATATACGGTACACGTCTTCCTCCCGTGGTCCTTTGTGAGTTTGTCGTCTTTGCGGTTGTCGCGTTATACTGTGCACGAGGACAAGAAGAATCGATGCGGACACAAAAAAAGATGACACTAAATCCGTTTTTCCTGCTACTGTTTTATTTGAATTTGTTCAGTACTGGAGTTTCATGGACCAAATAATGGAACAACACTGTGTTACAGATTCTCTCTTTGGGGTACAACCGACTAAACAACAAACGTTAAAATTATTCCTCTATAAAATGGACTAAAAGTACATACAGTCTTTCTCTATGACAGGCACCCAGCACTATACCACACACCTGCACGCACACACACTCTCACACCTTAACACACACACACACACACACACACACACACACACACACACACACACACACACACACACACACACACACACACACACACACACACACACACGCACACTTACACATGCACGCACACAAGAAAGTTAAAGCACACACGCATTCACCCTCAGACTATCAATCACATACACTCACAATATACACCACACACCCATTCACAATAGAATACATTCTCAGGAGAAAAAAAAAAAGTCAATTATACATTTTAGAGCGTTTCATATCGATTTCTTTTTCTCATCATTAACACATCCTACCTCAAACAGGAAGCAGGCCGTACCTTACCAACACCTCTATCTGTGTGACAGCCACTAGGAGTGGCCTACGACAGTGGTTCTCAACCTGTGGGTCAGGACCCCCAGAGGGGTCCCCAAATTATTTTGGGGGTTCCCCAGAAGTTTAGCTAAATGTTAACATTGTTTTGTCACTCAAAAGTTAAACAGACCAACATACAGTATAAGTGTATACAGGGTATCTGCACATTTCTAAAGTGACAATTTAAGGACTTTAAAGACCTTTTTAGTACCTCTGGTCAAACATGGTCAAATTGTCAAATATTAGAGGCAGAAATTGCGAGGCGTTGTGAGCATGTAGATGGAATAGATGGGGTCAAACTAAATGTAATGCAAACTCCTACAATTCCAAGTGCTCGTCATGGTGGGGGGTCCCCAGTTCAAATATGATTATTTGGGGGGTCACGGCCAGAAAAGGTTGAGAACCACTGGCCTAGGACACTTTACATGGGCCAAGGGTCTACTACACAGTAAATTCCTCAGTGTTCATTTGTCCATTTGTAACTCTGAGAGTATACAGATTGTAAGCAAAACGGATCCTTATGGGGTCAATCTGTTTATGCTTGTATACTCTTAAAGAGTTAGATGAACTCTGGGGATCTTACTCTGATAACACAGCAGTGGCCTCATTGACACTGAGGACTTGAGTTGGACCAATGGGGTCCCGGATTCTGTGTGTCACTCAAAAAAGATCTGTAGGCTTTGATACCCTTCAGAATAGAAGTGACAACGAGACACTCATCGTCCTTGTGCCCAGCACAAAGAATGGATTCCCCCCCCCCCCCCCCCCCCCCCCTTGAATGCTCTTATACTGTAGGGGTGAATTTAGCTTATAATGAGGGTGAGGGTCAAATTCGTTTCAAATCTTGAACACTGAATGGGTGATTGGGGGGGGGGGTTCAGAAATAACGCAATTCAATATATATATTTCTTTCTTTGATAGCAATTTGTTGAGGGATGTCCGCTTTCTTTTTCCAACGACACAAAAACACAGATAAAGTTTACTGGCTTACAGTTGAAGCTGCAAGTGCTATGTACATAATATTGACACGGGGATATAAGTCAACCTTCGCGCACAGAAGCCCCTCTTATCTCCCGCGTGTCCCTGCCACTACATTCACCTCCACGCCACAACACTCCCATCATACTATACATCTTTAACTACAGTCGCATTGTGCAGATAAAGCGCCTGTCTTCAATACGCGGCCTATTAGGATATCGCAGACATTTATTAGTTATCAATGTGAATGATATAGAGAAATATTTAGTCGAGTTATCACAGGAAAGCATAGTGTGTGTGTGTGTGTGAGTGTGTGTGTGTGTGTGTGTACTGTACATACAACAATACGCACACGCACACACGCCATGCTTTCAAATTCAATGGCCAGAGTTTGGGTCTAGGTGGATGCAGACTTATTAGTTGTTGTTATGCTGTTTATGGACTGTTGTTGGGAGAACGCACCTAGTGCCATCATACAAGAAGTGTTAAAGGACTACTCCGCCATAAATCACTTCTAGGCTCATTTTCCTACTTATATTGATCCCAAAAGACTGTCCATGGGGTCTATTAGGCAGAAATGCCCCTGTTGTCCAGTTTCCCCAGCAGAACCCAGCAGCTCTCATAGCAGTTGTCCTTTAATGGAGATGTCTCTTCTATCTGGCAGCTACAGAATGTTGAGATGTTGAGGTGTGGGGTTGGACAAACAAGTACCTGAGACGAATAACAGTCCATATTTTATTTTTTTAAATATATATACCTGTATTTCTTTATTTACCAGACTGTAAACCACAAACTAGTCATTTTTAAACTGTTAAATTGTTAACGCATTCCCCCCTCACTTTGTTCAATTGTCTGTTTTAATGTTATCTGCTCACATTGTCTGCTGAATATTGCTTGTACGGACTAATACTGTTGTTCCACAAACTGTTGGAGTTTTTTCCACTTTCCATAAGTATTATATAATATATATGAGTTAAGTAAAAAGAATCTAATTCAAAAAATCACACCCGTGTGAAGTGGAGCTGTGTGTGTGTGTGTGTGTGTGTGTGTGTGTGTGTGTGTGTGTGTGTGTGTGTGTGTGTAGATCATGTGTACCGATTTTTGTGACATTTGAAGAAAATATGTAGGAAAAGGAGCAAAAAGTGTGTTTTGGAGAAAATTCAAGATGGCGGAAAATCTATCCTGGCGCATATGGGGAGATGCGTCTTGACCCAAGGAATCCAGGGAAAAAAGAATTTTAATTTTCCGATCTACGGTTCAAGAGTTACGGGGCAAAACGTAAAGTGGGCCGTTATAGCGCCACCATGAGGCCGAGTGATGTAATTATTTTTCGATTAATTCTTAAAATCATTATGAATCTCCTCTCCGAGGTTTGAAACTGTAGCTCCTATGGTTTACGAGAGAAAAATACTTGAAAGTGATTTCTTGCATTGTCCCATTATAAGTCAATGGGGACAATTAAGCGTCGTTTTTTGCCGATTACGTCGGCATGGTAAGGCGGATCGTAACGAAAGGTAATAGAACACCATTCCCGGCCGAGCCGCACATTTTGATGTATATATTGCGCGAGTGGCGTAAATGGTGCGGCACTAGTTACGCGCCGAAGTCAGGCTACATACACACACACACACACACAGACAGACCCACACAGCCACGTATAGGGAGCTGCACACAGCTCCAAAAATGAGGGGGGAGTGCATTAAGACTTTAACAGATTAAAAACTTCTAGTTTGTGGTTTACAGTCTGGTAAATCCAAAAAATATATTCAACATTTTAAAATATGGACTTTGACTGTTTTTCGTCTCAGCTAACGACCACATTCACGGTTTCCCACTCCCCGAGTATGAAGAAGAAGAAGAAGAGCAAAACGGCGGGCAGTACGTACGTTTGTCACTTTGCAGTGTGGTAGTGGTGGTGAGTTTGAACGATCGCACGAGTTTGCGTGTATGTATCGCTTGTGATTCCCCGCTCTCTGTGCGCATTTGTTTTTAGTGGGGCGTGGAGTCATACAAACATGTGAAATTTCACACAACTCCAGCTCTATGGATGCTGATGATGGCGTAACGCTTGATTTATAAATCGACCGCGTCGGAAGTAGACGACCTAGAAGCACAGAGCACGTCACGTCGAGACACGCTGTGAGCTTGTAGATCAGTTGTTTTTGGCTATAAATCAGGCGTATCTGAGGCCAGTGGGTGTGTGTGTGTGTATGAGGACGGGTCAGAGCTAAGATTAAGGAGATGTGGAACAACTGAAAGCCTCAGGAGTGGGAATGAGACGACCGCAGTGTTTCTCCTGCTCTTCCCTACACAATACATTTCTAAAGAACACAAAACAAAAGGACACAAAAACAAAAGGACACAAAAACAAAAACAAAAAGTAACTTAGATCTTTTTTTCCCTCTACAGTTTAAAATAAAAAATTCAAGTGCAATTAAAGTTCCAAATATTAGTTACATCACATACATTTCTCTCTATAGTAACAATCTGTTACTTGCAGGTAGTTTTCTTTTTTTATCACGGCTTGTTATACATCTTAATCGTTTTATTTTCCTGTTGTTTTTAAAATCTACAATATAGACTGTTTGATTCGTCTGACGTAAATGGTTCCCTGTGCTCCTATAGGATAAAAGTATCCATGGAGGTGGAAGGAATGGACTGGGGTTTCTAAAGCAACACCTAAGGTGTTGCTTTAGAAATGGTTTTCCATGTTCCCAATTGTGTTTTAAGTGCACCAGTTGTTTTTTTTTTTTTCTCTTTTCAATCCCATCTCGTGCACACCAGGGAAGGGGGAGGAGGGGGCATTACCCATTTAGGCCTAGAATTATTGAATGCTTTAACCAGTGAAAAATAGCAGATATACAAGCTCACAGGATCTACAAGCTGCGAGCTTGTAGATCTGCTATTTTTTTTAAAGTCGTAAAAATGTGTGCAAATCTTTGAATATACTGTATGTATTTTTAAAGCGAACGTTTGTAACTCAGATTGTGCTTCTGGGTGGTCCCTGGAACTAAATATTTTAAGATGGGGGTCCGTGGCCAAATACATATAATTTTGGGGGTCCTTCACATGAAAAGGTTTGAGAACCACTGACATAGTAGTCTCTCAAGAACAGACTAACTGAGCTCCAGTTAAGTGAAAATGACCTTTTCTTTGACGATGGCTATAGCCAGATTGCTGACATAGAAACATAGGTTTTTCAAAAAACCTTAGAAGGATTCAAAAGACACTTATAGAATCGGGTCAATATCTGCTATTTTTCAATAGTTAAAGCATCCACTAATTTTAGGCCTAAATGGGTTAAAGGATTGAAAAACAGAGATATGTCCATGTACGTGTGGATGGATACATTTTCAGAACATCACATACATGGCACGTGGCGTACATACCTGACACTCGCACACACCGCCTCGCGCTGTCTGTGAGTACGCAATACATAAAACATCCATGATATGGGCGTCCGCAAGTCTAACATATAAATATTACAAAAAACAAAACAAAAAAACATGGAAGTAAAAACAACACCCAACACAAACAAAGCATAACGAAAATAAAGCGGAGGAAGGGTAGACGGTTTGGGTTTTTTTTTTCCTGCAAGCTGGACAATCATTTCGGGGCTGAAAATGGCTTGGGGGGGGGGTTATAGGATGATGTATAAGGGGTCAAATAATGAGCTGTAGACAGGGATATTAACCACTTAAACCATACTTAGTTGACCGGAGTCCCTCAGGGGTCTACACAAAGTCCCCTCCCCCCCCCCCCCCTCTTCACTAAATATCTTCACCGAAAAATTGCTCCGTCTACGAGCTTGTGGGACGGACGGTGCCATTTGTTGGTGAAGATGTTTTTAGCACATATAGGGGAAAGAAGAGCAGGACCGATGCACAAAGCGGTCAACTACGTATTAATTCACTAAAGCATTAGGAGCGGGTTCAAGAGATTAGCGGCGCGTATTTGTACGGCCGCTTTATTTGTACGGCCGTAGGAAGCGGGTGACTTTGGAGCGTAGCAGCTTGATGAAGGAGCGCGGGAACATCTCTTTGGACTCCTGCGGCGAGTACCTGAAGTAGTTCTGGGGGTGGGCCAGCACGTCAAAGAGGGCTTTGATCAGCTTCTTGTCCTGCACACAGAGAGGGAACACATATTGATTAGGCCAGGGGTCTTCGACGTTTTCAGGCCAAGGACCCCTTGGTTGAGAGAGAGTTGAACCAGCTACCGCCAAACCTTTTCATAGATTCCATATAGTTTCATCGTTTGACAGCACAATCATCAGAGTATTTTGGATTCATGTCAACATGTGTTTTCAGATATTTAACCACTTGAACCGTCAATACTTAATAAACTTGACCTTTAACTCTGTACTTAGTCTGATTTCTTTCCCTTCTACACCAAAGCTCTTTGCCGAAAATAGCCGATCTACAAGCTCACAATGCTTCGCAGCGCGAGGTGTAGTGAGCGTAGTGAGCTACAAGTGAGCTTGTAGTGAGCAATTATTTTTGCCTGATCGTCAAAATCGTTTCCATGTTGAGAAAGGTTCATGCGTTTTTGAAGAAATTTCAGAACTAGTGGAAACGGCAGATCTACAAGCTCACACTGCTTGTTTTTCTATATAAAATATTAAATATGCCATATTTTGGCCATAATACATGATTTATTTTAGATTATTGGTATCGGTCATTTCTTTGTGTAGTTACATTCTTTGTCAAATTTGCCCCTGTGCAGCTTTGGTTTACAAGGCCACACAAATAAATTGTTTAAATCTCAATTATTTTCATGACAATTAATCAAACTATTAAATAAAAAAAGCCAAATTTGTCAATTAAAAACAAATTCAAATAGTTTTTCAAAAGAATTCCATTAAGAAATAATTAAAAGAAAATCGAAGATATGTCATAAATTAGAAAGCAATGTTTAACACATCTACTGCCTTTTAATCTGGAGGGATGCTTGGTGCCTTGGTGCCACGCCGCTTTCTCCGTAGGCCTCCGCTATTATTTTGAAGGGCCGGAAGGGGGTTGTTTTAGTTTTTTGGGATTATCACTTGACGGCAACGATTACGTCATCTAGTCACATGACAGTGTGGGTCCAGAAGAGAAACATGGCTGCGCCCAGCCGAGTGAATTTTGTACAGTAATCAGCCCACCCTTTGGCTCAAAATGTCTCTTTTTGATTAAATGAAGTCTCTTTATGGGCCTCTCAATGGATTTACTATGGCGGAGCTTCACTTCGCGTGCACGCCCAACGTGCGTTTTAAACAAATTGCGGACATTACCGATGCGGGCGGGACCGGAGCGACGTACTGTAAGTAACTAGTAAGACACCTGAGGGTGGAATGCGACCTCAGGGTGACATGCGACCTCGCCCTAAAGGGCGAGGTCGCGCCAATTCTTGACTATCTGGCCAACCACAGCGTTTCTCTGATGATTCTAGTTGTTATCATTCTGGGGGGAGTTTGTTCATATTTTTGTGAGGGTATCAACCCTAGGAGACATGGGGAGAACATGCAAACTCCACTCGCTCACACCCTAGGTGGGGTTGGCGATAGGGCCTAAACATGGAGATGTGGAGAACACTATATATGGAGATAGTCCAGTCCATCATGTCATATGGGACTACCGTCATAGACGGTAGCCATTGTTAGGCCCGGAGTCAATGGCTGTCTGTCTGACTGTCTGTACAGGAAGTGATGTCACATGACATACTTTTTATACCCATATATGAGTCATTCTGTACCACATCTCCATGTTTAGGCCAAACAGGTTCGCTCCATTTCTCCATGTATAGGTCCAAATGACCAACGTCGAGCTTGACAAGGAGGATACCGCACATTGTACCTCATCCACCCTTTCTTCTCTCTCCTTTTGGTATCTTTATCCTCCTCCTCCTTTTTTTATTTTTTATGCTTCTCTTTTTTTCACAGCCGCCCCCATATTTACTTTAGAAAATATATATATAAATTCTAAGAACGTTTCGAGTACCAGTTTGATACAAGAGCGAATAAGCGCTACACTTCTGCAATCCTGTGTGTCGACTTAAAGTCGGATCCAGGCCTAATAACTTTATCTAGCCGCCCCCGTTGCCACCTCCTTTTCTTTTCTGAGACACATTGTACCTCATCCACCCTTTCTTCTCTCTCCTTTTGGTATCTTTATCCTCCTCCTCCTTTTTTTGTCTTTCTTAGTCTTGTGTATCCTTCTCTTTTGGCTACTGTCTATGACGGTAGTCCCATATGACATGATGGACTGGACTATCTCCATATATAGTGTTATCCACATTTCGTGTACACTGTAGCCGCCCCGTACAGGAAGTGATGTCACAACTCGCTGACATCACACTGACATCACAGAGGTTACGGAAGGAAGGACACTCAAGCGACACGGTTTTTCAGAGTATATGCGACCTTCGGTCGCAACGACCTTCGGTCGCAATTATACTTTTACAGTAAATACAGTAAGATTGACAGTCCTCACCGTCAATGGCGCCATGATTTTAACCCTTTCAATGACGGTGAGGATTGTCAATGGCAGCAGAACTGTTAAGGAGTGAAAATAGCTCACAACGCATCGCATCACAACGCTTTGTGAGCTTGTAGGTCTGCTATTTTCACTGGCTTGGGCCCTAGGGGAGACATAAAATGTCTCTTTTGGGTCTCAAGCTAAAAGATTTGGGAACCGCTGGTATATAGGGTTCATACTATATCCTAGTAGCTATCCTGCAATTTCTTGTCCCAAGTTAGAGCTGAACAGGGAGGGAAATAATGGAAAAATCTTCGGGAACAGTTCCTCGCCATGGTGGAGGAAACAGCAGTACAACCGAGCATGAAGTAAAACATGGGACAGTTAACTGTAACTGTGCTAGAATATCAGTCAGAGAAAGTAAAGAAGATGAGTTCCTTTGTCACTCTTGAGAGACGTGGCAAAATGAAAGGACGCAAAAGGACAGGGTGTTCCGTTCTGTGCCTTTTGAGAGGACACTCATACTGTACCTTCAGTATCTCCTGATGGTTCTCTGACGCGTATAGTCTGCCGTCTCGTACGATATCCTCTATCAGCTGCTGGTAGTCCTCTGTAACATGCAATGATTTCAAGTCAAATTAATCACAGGACAGCAGAAGAGCAGGGTATATTGTGTGAGCTACAAAAGTATATTGCTTTGGTTTGTTGTTTGCGTTTCATACTGTATATGAAAATGCTAGTACTGTGGATGCCCCTCATGGAACAATAATCTGGTAGAACAAAAATGTAATGATACAGAAAACATTTCATAGAGGCAGTGGATATTTACTTGCCGGACAGCGTTGAGAAATGAAATGCTATTAAGACGCTGATCTCTGTGTGGAGTCTGACTCCTAGTAACCTAGTCTAAATTCATGTCTAAACCTAAGCATAATAACAGTGCCTAACCTGAACCAGTTGCAAACTACAGTATAACCATGCGATTGCCCCTGACCAATCAAATAGAGTAGGTCACTGCCAGTCCGACAGCTTAATATCCATTACCATATTTCATGTCTTCAATTGAGTACTTGAGACGAAAAACAGTCCATATTTTACCATTTTGAATATAGATATTTTTTGGATTTACCAGACTGTAAACCACAATTCTTAATGCACTCCCCCCTCATTTTGTTGAATTAGATTGTTTTATTTAACTCATTCATATATATTAGGAATTATAAGACATAATACTTATGGAAAGTGGAAAAACAGTATATCTCCAACAGTTTGAGGAACAACAGTATAAGTCCGTACAAGCAATATTCAGCAGACAAAGGGAGCAGATAACATTAAAACAGACAATTGTCTGGTAAATCAAAACATATCTATATTAAAAAAAGAAAAGAAAATGGTCTTAAGACTGTTATTTGTCACAGCTACTCAATTCACCAGGAAACAATGCCTAAACTAGAAGCAGTGCTCTTCCGAGCACAGGTCTCCACCAGGCCACACAAATCGGCCTGTTATAGCGCCACCATGAGGCTGATTTAAAAAATGTGGGGCAGAGGTTCTGAATTAGCATCCAGGGAGTGTGTGTGCTCAGTTTGGCAGCGATCGGGCCAACGGCGCCGGAGATTAGCTGGTAACAACCAGGCCACACAAATCGGCCTGTTATAGCGCCACCATGAGGCTGATTTGAAAAATGTGGGGCAGAGGTTCTAGATTGGCATCCAGGGAGTGTGTGTGCTCAGTTTGGCAGCGATCGGGCCAACGGTGACTGAGGTTAGCTGTTCACAAACTGCGAGGACGCACGGACGGACGCACGGACGCACGCACGGACGCACGGACGGACGGACGGACGGACGGAGGGGAAAACATACTCTCCCTCAGCCTTCGGCTGGTGGAGACAATAACCACGTGTCAAGATCATAGAGATGCTACTGTACTCTGCCAAGCTGTGAACAACTCTAAAGCCCTTTGCACACAGGACAGTTGTGTTTTTTTTTCGTTTGCTGCATGAATAAAACGCATTGGATTTGGTGTGCAATGCTGTGCGGAATCGGTGCTGCGGATCCCAAAAGGAGTCATAAAATAATTTATGTTTTTTTTACCGCATGCGACAAGACGCACAAATCGAACTGGGTTTGATCGAGAAAAAAACATCGTCGCACGGCTAATTCGGATCCGGTGTGCATGAGGTCGTAGAGAATCATTGTTTTCTTTAAAAAAAATTAAACTGTCCGTTTTATCCGTGTGGATAAACGCGCCTGTGTGCAAAGACCTTAAAGCTGACACTGACCATCGTAGGTGACGTAGGGAACTTGAAATCCTTTCCCGCTGTTTCCCTCATTGGACTTGAACTGGATCCAGAGCTTCCGAGAGCGAGAGGTGAAGGCGATTGGCCGCTCGTATGTCTGGCACGTCTCGTAGGTTGTGATGGAGGTGGGCAGAGCTAGAGGGAGGGGAAGAGGAAGAGGAACAGAGCAGAGGTCTTGATATTATCGTTGTTGTCGGGTGGAAACCTTGTATGTCCAAAACCGTTTGTTTTGTATTTATCATTTTTAAAATGATTTAAACTAGTGAAAACAGTCGATCTGAAAGCACACAACGCCTCGCACCGCGAGGCGTTGTGTGCTTGTAGATCAGCTGTTTTCACTACTTTTGTGCGATGGCCTTGTATGATTTAGCAGTGCTTTACTTTGCGAAAAACATAAAAAATGTGAAACTTGGAGATACGAGGTTTCTGCCCGACAGTGATGCTAACAAATTAAGGTCACTTTAACTTTATCTTCAATAACAGCAATATCAGCCCTAAAGGAAAGACCCATTGGTCCATCCTTAGTCCGCAAATTGATTTAAATATCGTTTCATGGTCGTTTCAATTCATTACCGCTCTTCCTCATGACCAGCACGTCTCCACACTCATCCTCGATGGGGAGGAAGATCTCTGGCACTACGATGAGGATGCGTCTCTTGTGTGGAGGGTTGATGGTCCAGATGCAGTCCACGTTGGACGGGTAGTCTCCAGGGTAGTTAGGTGACTCAATGTAGCCTGTGTAATCGCCCAGCTCGCCTCCACACAGCTGGTCTAAGACAGAGGGAGAGATGAGCGGTGAATACCGAGGTGCAGTGATCTGCACACAATGCGCAGCACGTTGTGAGCTTGTAGATCGGCTATCCGTACAACTCTGGCAGATGAGGTGTACACTGTAAACTAGAAGCAGTGCTCTTCCGAGCACAGGTCTCCACCAGGCCACACAAATCGGCCTGTTATAGCGCCACCATGAGGCTGATTTAAAAAATGTGGGGCAGAGGTTCTGAATTAGCATCCAGGGAGTGTGTGTGCTCAGTTTGGCAGCGATCGGGCCAACGGCGCCGGAGATTAGCTGGTAACAACCAGGCCACACAAATCGGCCTGTTATAGCGCCACCATGAGGCTGATTTGAAAAATGTGGGGCAGAGGTTCTAGATTGGCATCCAGGGAGTGTGTGTGCTCAGTTTGGCAGCGATCGGGCCAACGGTGACTGAGATTAGCTGCTCACAAACTGCGAGGACGGACGGACGGACGGACGGACGGAGGGGAAAACATACTCTCCCTCAGCCTTCGGCTGGTGGAGACAATTAAGCAACATGCCCAAAAATGGAAAGATTTTCAAAACAATACCAAACAGAGGTTCACTAATGGTACAACATGCCGTATATTACATGTAGACACTCCATCATCAGCCAATTAGTTTAAGAACAAATGATCAGTGGTGTAAAGTAACTAAGTACATTTACTTAAGTACTACACTTAAGTATAATTTTGAGTAATTTGTACTTTACTTGAGTATTTCCGATTTCCAAAACATTTACTCCTCTACATCTCGGATCCAAATATTACCCTTTTACTCCACTACAATTATTTGAAAGGTTTAGTTACTAGTAGGTACTTTGTAGATTTGGATTATTATTACACAACTTACATTAACAACTTCAGACCTATATATACACTTTGGCCATTCGAAAATAGCCGATCTACAAGCTCACAATGCATCGCAAAGCGACACATTGTGAGCTTGTAGATTGGCTATTTTCTAAATATTTGCACCACTTTATTTTGAAAACTTGAAATGACATATTCTGCATAACACTTTTACGTTTTGTACTTGAAGTACATTTTGAAACCAATACATTTGTACTTTTACTCAACTACATTTTGAATTCCGGACTTTTACTTGTAAGGGTGCCCTCACACCAAAATACCTATGAGAGTGGAATCCGCGTTCCGCCAATGCATTTCAATGAGAGTGAAGCGGTTTCATGCCAGCAGAGGATTTCTGCAAAAAACGCTCCCTTCTCATTGAAATGCATTGGCGGAACGCGGATTCCACTCTCATAGGTATTTTGGTCTGAGGGCACCCTAATGGAGTATTTCTAAATTGCAGTATTGATAGTTTTTAAGACATTTGAGTACGTTTTCCACCACTGCAAATGATTGATGTTAGAGAGAGAGAAACAGCAACGCTCACTGCAGGTGATCACACAATTACTGTGTGCTTCAGGTGAAATATTGCGGCGTCATACTTTTGCAGTGGGAGACGTTGGTGGCACCGTCGAAGTCAGTGGTGGTGTTGCCTGGACAGGTGATGCAGTAGTTCTGACCAAACTCTGACTGGTAGGTCCCGGCCGGGCAGCGGATGCAGCGGTGGGTACTGGAGTTATAGTGGTGACCGGGAGCACAGTGGACTGAGGACAAACCGGCAAAGACGCAACACGTTATTTCTCAATTCATTTATGTATTTTCTTATTGAAGCTTTATTCAACCAGGATAGTCACCACTGAGATGAACAATCTATTTTTCACATACACACGCGCACGCACGCACGCACGCACGCACGCACGCACGCACGCACGCACGCACGCACGCACGCACGCACGCACGCACGCACGCACGCACGCACGCACGCACGCACGCACGCACGCACGCACGCACGCACGCACGCACGCACGCACGCACGCACGCACGCACGCACACACACACACACACACACACACACACACACACACACACACACACACACACACACACACACACACACACACACACACACACACACACACACACACACACACACACACACACAATTGGGGATGTGCTACCTTTTTGGAATTTAATTCCTATTTTTTATGTAAAATTGACTTTAGGTCTAGCACTCCACTGAGAAAACCATTGCTGATGCGCACCTTCTTTTTCTTATATAGGTAGATACTGTATGACACATAACCTGAATATACAAAGAAATTACTGACTGACATATTTGACTATATTTGACTATACTTCAAAAATAACATTGATAGTGGAAATAGCCGATCTACAAGCTCACAACGCGTCGCGATGCGGCGCGTTGTGAGCCTGTAGATCTGCTATTTCCACTATTTTTGACTTATATATGAACATATAAAATATATGAAAATTTTTCAACATGGAAACGACTATGACGATTATGAAAAATAACCGCGACTATGTCAAATAATTGCGATTAGACGATTATGTAATAATTGTGACAGCCCTACACACACACACGCACGCACACACACACACACACACGCACACGCACACGCACACGCACACACACACACACACACACACACACACACACACACACACACACACACAGCATTATTACCTTTTGCCTCACAGTCCCTGAAGGAGATCGAGGCTTCAAACTTGGTCATGAGTCCTCCGCCACAGGGGAAACACAGGACACGTCCAGGTTCCGGCTGGAAGAAGCCCAGTGGACAGGGCTGACATGGACGAAACCCATCGGAAGAGTAATGACCTGCTGGACACTGACCTGAGGGTGGGATGGGAGGACATCTCTATTAGCATTTTTCTTTTCTTTGTTTGTGACAAAAAGAGAAAAAGAAAAAAAAAAACTAACCCAAAACATATATGTATTTGAAATCTCTGCTGTCGGGCCGAAACCTCCTAACTCCAAAATGTTCATTTTCGTGAAAATGAGCTCAAGTGGAGTTAGGAGGTTTTGTCCCAAGCACAGTGGGACTGAGTTACTAGGGACCAAGGTGGAGGGCCTTAATTATTTATACTTTAGTTATTGAAAAATAGCAGATATACAAGCTCAGAGTGCCGCGCTGCGAGCTTGTAGATCTGCTATTTTTGAAAAGTCATGAAAATGTGTGCAAATCTTTGAATTATGTATTTAAGCGAACATTTGTAACTCAAAATGTTACTTCTGGTGGGGTCCCTGGAACAACATGTTTTGAGATGGGGGTCCGCGGCCAAATACATTTTGGGGGTCCTTCACATGAAAAAAGTTTGAGCACATAGAAACATAGATTTTAAAAAAAACCTTAGAAGGATTAGAAATATTCAAAGACTACAATACACACAGTAGCACACAATAGCAGATCTACAAGCTCGCAGCGAGCTTGTATATCTGCTATTTTTCAATAGAAGCACGAAATAATGCGTAATAATGCGTTCCCAGTCTAAATGGGTTAAACACCCTCCAACCTATGAAGAACATTCATGGGGGCCCACAGTGAATCCTTGTACCCAGGGCCCAGAATGTGGTGTGACACCCCTGGGGAGGAGGACAGGTGCTGCGAGGCATAGGAGGAAGACAGTAGGAATTCTGATAGCAGCCCAGCAGGGTCCCTTTGGTGACAAGCATGTTGACCACTGCCCTGTCAGCAGGTATTATCTACCTTTTAAATGTTTTAGAGAAACGCGTCAGGAAGGAGGTGGCCGTGTCCTATTGTTCTCTGTAGAGCACTCTATGATAGTCTGCTTGGCTGTCTGAACAGATTTGATTCATGAAGCCGTACGAAGTCAAACGTAATTATTCCTCCCCTTTATGCCAGATATACCATAGGAAATGTCTCCCATTATCATATCTCTGCTCTCCACTAACATATCCATGAACCAAGGAAAATATCACTGGTCTCTAGTGCTCCCTTGTGGACGTAGCTGGAAAGAAAGACCTGCGCTTCATCATGTCTTCTTAGGGCCACAAGGTGGCGGCAATCCAACGTGTTCCCATCACAGTGCCAGTGACTGCACACACTGCTTCATACCAGTGGGTGTCTGTCAAACAGTGGTCCGGGGACCACCATTGGTCCTTGAGGGGGTTCCAGGTGGTCCCCAGCTAAATGATGGAGAGTTGGTAACCAAATGGACCCTTATTAGTGTGGGTGCCCAACAGGGCAACATATTATATTCCTGGGGAAACTTTATTTACCAGGGTAACTTTTCCGCTGCCATTGGAAATTGACAGACAGAGAGACATCTGTCCGGGATAGGGAATCAATAGGGAATCAATGGGAGTGGGAATCAGTAGGGAATCAATGGGAGTGGGAATCAGTAGGGAATCAATGGGAGTGGGAATCAGTAGGGAATCAATGGGAGTGGGAATCAGTAGGGAATCAATGGGAGTGGGAATCAGTAGGGAATCAATGGGAGTGGGAATCAATAGGGAATTAATTGGTCGAGCTTCACATGACAGTTAGCTTACTACAGAATATAGTCACGTCAGCAACCGTCAGCAACCACACTTGTAATTTCCAATTGCATCTTTTCTAGTTAGATCTTTAACTCTTGAGAGCGTAAAATGAAACCAATTGGTTCCATTTTACGAAAAACCAATTGGTTCAATTTTATCCAATGACAACAAAATATTCAAAGTTTTGGGTCTGAGACGCAAAATCTCATCAAATGGTGGTCCGTGGCTCAAATGCTGAATAAATAATGGGCCTTCATGTGAAAAAGGTTGAAAACCACTGCTTTATAGGCCTACCTCCACACTGAGACACATTCTTGGCTCCGGCGATGCCCTGTCCCTCCGTGCTGGGACAGGGTTCACAGGACAGCTGTCCCACCGTGTCCTGGTAGGTTCCCGGGGGACACTGGACGCACTGCTCGTGCTCCCCGCTGTAGAACGTCCCCATACCACAACTCACTGTGGAAGGAGAGAGAGAGAGAGAGAGAGAGAGAGAGAGAGAGAGAGAGAGAGAGAGAGCATAGTTACAATGTTTCTACCTTTTCGGGTGGGGGCAGTACTGTGTTCTACATGTAACGCACGTATACAGCGTCTGCTGTCGGAAATAAAAATATGAACAGCGTCTGCCCTCGTGAACCTTTCAAAGTAGCGTATTTGATAGGCATTTTGCACTGGCGTCTGCCCTGGCCACATGAATAGCCGCGGATCATAGATTATATTAAAAAAAGTCTAGAACACACCACTGGGTGGGGGTGAGGATTTCTGGTCTCTGGGGGGGAGGGGAAATTGCTTTTACAGTTTCATCCAGCTGATGAGCTCATGGGCAGAGCTGTTAGGGGTCCTGAGGCAAGTCTCCAGCCACCACATTTCTGTACATCTATTTTGTATGCAAATGAACGTCCACAGAGAGACAGTGAGAGAGATGCCCTTTGTTTAGCAGCACCAAAAGAGACACAACCATAAACGGTTAATAACCCTCTATCCCAGGGGTCTTCAACAGGGGGGTCCGGGACCCCTAGGGGGTCCTCAGAGTTACTACAGGGGGTCCTTCAAATCTTTGCGTGATAGAAACCTTTTTTCTCCTTTTTTATATTAACCACTTGAACCCTAACGTCCATATTCGGAGAACTTTAGCCGAAAATAGCCGATCTACAAGCTCACAACGCCTCACAGCGAAGAGGTTTGGTGTAGAGGGGAAAAAAGAGCACACTAAGTACAGAGTGAAAGGTCAAGTTTATTAAGTATTGACGGTTCAAGTGGTTAAATATCTGAAAACATGAATCCAAAATACACTGATGATCGTGCTGTCTAACGATGAAACTATATGGAATCTGGGGCGTCCCTGCTTCATCACTCTCTCAGCAAAGGTGTCCTTGGCCTGAAAACCCCTGCTCTATCGTTCATCATGATGGACGCGTGCGTGCGAGCGTGAACTCACCACATTTCCCGTCTCGCAGCACGTGCCCGGTGCTGCAGGCCTCCTGGCCCTCGGGCACGCGGGCCGGCTTCTGGGCCACCTCGTACTCCGTCCCGGAGAACTGGATGTAGAACTGCTGCTTGTTGATGGACTTCCTGAGGGTCCGCATGGCGCTCTGCAGCCTCTGCTTGGTCCTCTCCCGCACACACTCCACGTTGCACACGTCTGACCAGTGGTGGAAAGTAACTCATTACATTGACTTAAAGGCCCGCCGACACACCCCGAAATTATAATAGTACGATACAGTAGGTCACGTGGTCTCTCTGAAAATTGTCTGAAATAGTCTGAAATTCATGTCACAGTGTAATCTGCCCCTCGCCCCCCAACAACAGCTGACCAGTACAGTAAGTAGTCTAAAGTACAGTCAATTAATTTGATTGGCTTATAATTACACATTCCCACAATGACATCATAAAAATATTAACTCGTATTTTAAGATTACTTTTTAAAGTGACAGTACCCCTTTAGGTGACAGTACCCCTTTAAGTAATGTACTTAAGTACAACTTTGGGGTATTTGTACTTGTACTTGTTACTTATTTCCAATTTCCAACACTTTAACTTCTACTCCACATCTCGGATCCAAAGTTACTTTGCAGGTATAAATTATAATGTTATAAAACAAACATTAACCACTTTAGCCCTATTTTACACCCAGGCTATTTGAAAATAGTCGATCTACAGACTCGCATTCGTGTCGCATCACGATGCGTTGTGAGCTTGCAGATCGGATATTTTCTAACATTTTGTATTTTTACTTTTGGTGTTTTAAAGTATATTATGATGTCACTTTGATACTTTTACTCAAGTACTTTTTGAATTCCGGACTTTACTTATTTATGGACGGATATGTGTGCAAAAACACCAGATGTACAAGTTGAGCTTGTATAACTGCCAAATTATCAACAACGTTTGGAACATGTCTCAAACACATACATTTTCGGAATAAAAATTGCATGTTTTTCAGATTTAGAAGGTGTTTTTTAAATCGGCCTCAGGTCTAAATGGGTTCATTCTCAACGCATGCACGCACATACACACGCACACGCGTGCACACACGCACCTGAGGCCTCCTCTTCCTTCATCTCCATCTCGAACTCGGCAGTGATGTGTGACACCTCTTTGGACGGGGACTTGCGTCCTCGCCGGCGCTTCTTGGACGAGTCGCACTTCAGATTGACAAAGGTCACCTGGCAGTCATCTGTACAAGGGAACTGGCCACCTTCCAGATGAAGAGAGAGAGAGAGAGGAGGTGACAGGGAGACGGAGGAAGAGGAGGAGGAGGAGGAAGAAACAGAGGCAGGAGGAGAAGGAGAGGAACGGGACAGGACAGGGGGCAGAATGATTAGAAAATTGATATTGATATAGAAATATTACGAATCGCTGCTTTAAAACCAATCACACGCAAATGGTTGGGTGCAAAGCCACCATTTAGTAACAATTGGAAAATAACAGAAGAGATTAAAGAGATGGAAAGAATTAACTTACAAAATGAGAAACCGTGGAGATGAATTTAAAAGAAACTGGAGTAAATGGGTCTCAGAAATAGTGTAAAAGTAGTTTTAGGAATACTACCCCTTTATTTAACATTTTTCATTGGTTTCAATTAATTTTGGGGGGAAATGAAAATTATTAAATACAATAAAAGATTATAAAAAATAAATGAAAAAAGTTATCGAAAAAACACGGCCTGCTCACATATTCGAAGGGTGTCGGGAGTCACCAGAAAAAAGGACAGTTTTTTTCATTGAATCTATCATGGTTAAAATGGAGTTTGAAGTTATAATGGTTTTGTATGGGAAGGTCCTGGAAGTGGGAAAATGGGGGGAAATGAATATCAAATATCTAAATACTGAATGAAGAAATTCAAAAACTGACCTGGGTGTTCCCAAAAGCCTGATTAGACGATCAAATGACAAAAAGCTTTTTTGAAAGTGGAATATCCCTTTAAACAAGTGAAGAAAACTTGTAAGCTACTGTGGATGAAATGAATAACATTTACTGTACGAACAGTATAATAAAAAGTATAATTTACTTTACATTACTCTAAAGGTCCGTACATACTGAGGGCGAATTGGCGAATAGCGAATTAGCGTATAATTCGCCTTTTTAAAAAAAACCTTATAAAGTCAATGGAAGCATCCACACCAAACGCGAATTTCGAAAAAGCGAAAAGGCGTCTGTTTTTTATTCGCCCTTGTGTCGAATTTAGCGAACGTTCAAAGGCGAATTCCTCTCTCTCTGTATCAAAGTAAGCTCACTCTAACCTATTTCAAGAGAGAGAGAGAGAGAATGGTGGCGGGACCTTCATGTTGCATTGAGGCCGAGGGGAACGGTGTTTTTCTCCTTTTCCGTGTCTCTCTCTGTGTGGCAGCGTGGCTGCTTGTAAAAACTACTCGAATGTATTACTGGTAAAGGCATGGTATGTTTTAGGCTAATTTATAACTGCAAAAAGACTAATGTTTTAAAATAAATCGCTGGGTATTAAATACAAAAGGATCCGAAGTGTAGTGGAGTAGAAGGAAAGTACTGGAAATTGGACTCATCTACAAGTACAGGCTACTCAAGTAAATGTACTTTTAGTTACTTTCCACCAGCTGCTGCGGGGACCTGCCAGTGTGCAGGGACACGGGCGGAGGAGGAACGGTGAACGCTCTGCTCCCCTTCCCCTCTCTCTCTCTGGCCAAATGCACTGCATGCAGACTCAGAGAGAGGCGATATAATATGAAGAGCGCACTGTCTCGCAAATAGGGAGCGCGTGTACTATTTGTTTCTCCGGCGAATTAAGCGAATATTAAACGCATATTCGCGTCGCTTTTTGGTGTGTATGGAAAAAGGCGAATCGCGAATTCTTCGCCTTTTTGGTTCGCTTATTCACGTCGCTTTCGCTAATTCGCCCGTCTGGACAGAGCTTAATAGACCCCCAGGTGTGGTTATAGGTCCTAATATGCACATAATATCTTCCCTGTGTATTTTTGGTTTCTTCCTGAAAACTGAAAGCCTCTGAGTCAAAAGGCTCAATAGAGTAACAAAGTCATGACGTGACTCAGTCATCCCCCGCTTCCACGGAAGTCATTTCTCATATGGAGAATAACATTGAGTCATCTTGAAATCATCTCATATAAGCATTGTGGTCCAAAAATGAACAAACGGTCTTTGCGATATTGTCGGGGAGGTGGCTCTGTATGGTTTATAATGATAGTCATTCACTCATTTTTGATAAAGCCTGTTTCTAGCGAAAATGTAACTAATTCGGCGACAGTAACATTAGCGTTTTCTCACCATCAGTTGATTCTTCATATCCATATGAGTCAAACCGCTTAGATAATTTGTTTGTAATTGGAACACAGTTCTTATATGACGCGATATGAAAAAAAGTCTATGGGAATTCAGAATGGCCGGGGGAAGAAAACCGCGAACCAGGTAGGATGTGTAAATTATGTCACACTTCACTGCTCTATTGAAATACACCGCTTTAATGACATAATAAAATCACCCCCCTCCCCTTTTTACCACATGCCATGTGACCGCTGGTTTACCTTGCAGGCTCTGCTTGGCAGAGTCCCTGTGTTTCTCCTTGTTCCGGGGCCTCAGGTGGCACTTAGCGTCTTTGATCTTGAACCTGGCCTTCTGCTTTATGGGAGGGGCCAGTGCGTCTTTATTTACATGCACAAGAAAAACACACAATACGTTTGAAAGTTGTTGAGCAACGTTCAGTGCACAGTTCAAGGAATAAAGGGAAATGCGACTCTGAAACGCAGGCACGTGCACACATAGACATCAAAGGGGGGCTTGAGCCCCTGCCCTTTTATCCATTGGTAAAAAAGTGCCCTCTCCAGACCATGAATGCAGTTTTTAACTATGGTGAAAGAAATGCAAATGCCCTCTTTCCATGCCATACCTGAAGGCAGCATTCAAGAGAATTGCCTTGTCCAAAGTAAACTCTCCTGAACTTGAATGCAGCATCTTATGTTGAAATCAAGAAATGTGTAGAAATTAAGCATCGAAAATAGCCGACTTCCAAGCTCACAACGCGTCGCAGCGGAGGTCTGCTATTTTCGATGTTTTCACCAAAAGGCCCTTTTAGAAATGTCAGCCCCTGCCTCTCTAACATTCTCTGCACGTCCCTGCTGAAACGATTCACAATTCACAATTCACAATTCACAAATTTACAATTTCGGCATTTAGCAGACGCTCTTCATCCAGAGCGACTTTTCAGTAAGCAAGGACAACACTGGTAATGCATCAAATGCATAGCAATAGTAATCTAGGATCATAGGTTAACCAAGAAGCTATCATCAGTCTAACAGTAGAATAACTACGATAATCTGTATATTGAAACTATACACACAATAGCAGGGGTCTTCAGCAGGGGGTCCGGGACCCCTAGGGGGTCCTCAGAGTTACTACAGGGGGTCCTCCAAATCTTTGTGTGATATATACTTTTTTTCCCCTCCTTTTTTATATTAACCACTTGAACCCTAGTGTCCAAATTCGGAGAACTTTAGCCAAAAATAGCAGCTCTACAAGCTCACAACGCCTCGCAGCGTGCGAGGCGTTGTGAGCTTGTAGATCGGCCCTTTTCGGCAAAGAGGTTTGATGTAGAGGGGAACAAGAGCAGACTAAGTACAGAGTGAAAGGTCAAGTTTATTAAGTATTGACAGTTCAAGTGGTTAAATATCTGAAAACGCAAATTGACATGAATCCAAAATACACGGACGGTCGTGCCGTCAAACAATGAAACGATATGGAATCTATGAAAAGGTTGTGGGGGTCCCTGCTTCATCTCTCTCTCAACCAAGGGGTCCTTGGACTGAAAACGTTGAAGACCCCTGCACTATTGGATGCCAAGTCTGTCTACATAATTTCTAAATTACAATAAGATACTGTACCTAATAGCATATAAAAAAAATATATATACTAGTAAGATGCCTAAGGGCGCCATGTCATCTGGCCAGTGATGTATATCGGACCAGGTACCCATATATGGAGACCCCTGGTACCCATATATGGAGCTCCAAGTACAGTATGGAGATATACTGTGATACCCCAAAAAATGCTCACTCAGTTATTCGTTATGTGAAAGTCCTATGACGTCTATGACATCTGACATCATACATACGATCAGGCGTCCGTCCGGACGGACAGAGACATGATGTGCCGTTTCTCATACTAAACTGCGACCTTCTGCCACAATTAGGCCTATTATTATTGTCATTATCATATTTTTGTATTCTGACTGGGCTTGTTAAACCTGATTTATACTTCGCTGTACGACGGTGTTGCTTTTCAAAAGAATTGACAGATATTCAGTTGAAAATGTTGGGTGAGTGATGCGCTCGCGCAGAAGCATAAATTAGCCCTTTATAGCATGGACCCAAGACACTTCCTCCTCATACTCTTTCTCACTGTTTAAACGCACGCACACGCACACACACACACACGCATGCACGCACGCACGCACGCGCGCACACACACACACACACACACACACACACACGCACGCACACACGCACGCACGCACACACACATTCCTCTGGCCCGGCACTTTATTACCTGTCCGACATGTACAAAGTGCTGAAGGATATATATCGTGGGAGTGCTGAGAGCGAGAGGGGGAGAGATTAGGATGGAGAGAGAGAGAGAGAGAGAGAGAGGGGGAGGAGGAGGAAGGAGAGAAGACCAAGTTCACGCTGGCCCGGTCCCCACTGGGAGGACGAGGTGAGGGGAACGCAGAAATAACAAGCACGGTCGAGGCGTCACGATCCTTGGTAGGAAAAGTGTGTGTGTGCTTTTGTTTACCCATTCAGGCCTAGAATTATTGAATGCTTTAACCAGTGAAAAATAGCAGATATACAAGCTCACAGCGCGGCACCGAGTGCCGCGCTGCGAGCTTGTAAATCTGCTATTTTTGAAAAAGTCGTGAAAATGTGTGCAAATCTTTGAATATATGTATTTTCAAAGCGAACGTTTGTACTCAAATTTTGCTTCTGGGTGGTCCCTGGAACTAAATATGTTGAATGGGGGTCCATGGCCGAATAAATATCATTTTGGGGGTCCTTCACATAAAAAGGTTTGAGAACCACTGACATAGTAGTCTCTCAAGAACAGACTAACTGAGCTCCAGTTAAGGACCTTTTCTTTGACGATGGCTGGCCAGATTGCTAACATAGAAACATAGGTTTTTCAAAAAACCTTAGAAGGATTCAAAAGAATCGGGTCAAAAGTCTAATTTTCAAGAATTTTCAAAAATAGCAGATCTACAAGCTCGCAGCTGTGAGCTTGTATATCTGCTATTTTTCAATAGTTAAAGCATAAAATAATGATACACAATAATATGTACCCGTTCTGAATGGGTTAAATATCCATGCAGAGACCAAAAAGTCCCCAATAGGATTGTAAATGCAGAAAAACCTGACCTTATGGGAGAAGGATTTTTAATTGTTTTCCCCCCATGGTTAAGAAAGAACTATATTTTATTTCTGCTTTAAAACATTGACTCTTATTATAGGATCATTTTTTTCCTGAACAAAACATGTTTTTTTGTATTATTATTTCAAAAAATGTATGAAAAGAAATTTCAGAAATTAAAAAGACATATCTAACATTCTTCGACAGAACTTCAAGAAATGCATTTTTACAGGGAAAGCATTTTAAAATCTTGAAAATTTGTAGGATCGGCCTCTGGTCTTAATGGGTTAAATAGTGAGTGAGAGAGTGCGTGCGTGCGTTTAAATAGTGAGAGAGAGTGAGGGGAGATAGAAGGGTGAGAAAGAGTGTGAGGAGGAAGTGTCTTGGGTCCATGCGGTATAAAACAGTGGTTCTCAACCTGTGGGTTGGGTTTTGGGGGGTCCCCAGATGATTAACTTAATGTGCAACATTGTTTTCTCACTCAATAGTAAACAAATCAACATAAAGTTTAAGTGTATAGAGGGTATCTGCACATTTCTAAAGTGACAATTTAAGGACATTTTAATACATCTAAAATGACAAATTAAACATTGGCCAAATTGTCAAATATTAGAGGCAGAAATTGTGAAAATAGACGATCTACGCGAGGCGTTGTGAGGATGTAGATCTGCTATTTTCACAATAGAACCCTGTTATACAAAATGTAATGTCTCAACTCTTAGCGCGCTGCTATAAAGGGCTAATTTATACTTCTGCACAAGCGCATCAGATCACTCACCCAACATTTTCAACTGAATACACTGTACAGCAAAGTATGGTTTAACAAGCCCAGTCAGAATAAAACACACCAGTGAGCTTATCAGTGAGCTTTCACTATTTTGGGTCCCAAACTATTTTTTTAAATTTTGTAACCCATTTTCACCCAGTGCCAATTGCCTATGTAATCCTGGGCTCTGCTCTCCCTCTGCCACGCCTGGGGAGACAACGGACTGACCTCATGCTTCCTTCTATGCATGAGTAGTCCAAGTTGCTTCTTTTCACCTGACAGTGGGGATTTCCGGTTTGGACGTAACGCATGGAAGGAACACGTTATTCCTTTCCCCTCCATCAGGCGTCCCGGCTGGCCAGGTGGAGGCATTATAGAGACCAGGATTACTGCATGTTTTTGTGAGGGTATCAACCCTAGGAGACACAGGGAGAACAAGCAAACTCCACACAGAAAGGCCCTATCGCCAACCCCACCTAGGGTGTGGGCGCTGGTGACGGGAACACGCCTCCAGCGCCCACAGGGAATCAAACCCAGGACCCTCTAGCTGTGAGGCGACATTGCTAACCGCTGCGCCACCGTGCCCTCAAGCTAGTGGTCCCAAACTAGTGAAAGAGACATCAGCATCTCTCCTTTGTGTC
Organism: Nannobrachium achirus; assembly: GCF_963921795.1. NCBI lineage: Eukaryota > Metazoa > Chordata > Actinopteri > Myctophiformes > Myctophidae > Nannobrachium > Nannobrachium achirus. Next base: position 35,358,530 of record NC_137830.1, read on the forward strand.
TGGAGCTGAGAGCTTTGGGAACCACTTTGAGCAGTAGACGCTACCTGCACAGGTGAGTAGAGCGGCCGTGACGTTCCTCTTTTGGGGAGCTTTCCCCGGCGGGACGGGCACGCCGCAACTCAACGTGTAGCTGTTTTCTGAGTCTGTAACACACACACATGTGCGCGCACACACACACACACACACACACACACACACACACACACACACACACACACACACACACACACACACACACACACACACACACACACACACACACATCAATATCAGTTGGTATAAAGAAAAATAAAGGAGGTACGTACAGCAGACAGAACAATGGTAGGGTTAGGGAGGTAAGGGAGTCTGAGAGTTTTTGGTTCGTCTGAGGGACAGAATGACCGGGTCTTCTTGTTCCTCCAAACCAATGTGTGTGTGTGTGTGTGTGTGTGTGTGTGTGTGTGTGTGTGTGTGTGTGTGTGTGTGTGTGTGTGTGTGTGTGTGTGTGTGTGTGTGTGTGTGTGTGTGTTTGCGTGGGATGGAAGCGTCTGTGTTTGTCTTGGCATGGGGCTGCAGCAGCACGGCACAGCGCAGAGGATTAAAGGAGTTTTATTAGTTTTCAATGGTCTTACAATCCGGCCATATTTAGGAGTTTAAGACACGGCCCTGAGGAAATCTCACTGCCATATGAACTCCTTCCTTTTACAGCCATACAAGAAACACACACACACACACACACACACGCACACACGCACACACACACGCACACACGCGCACACACACACACACACGCACACACACACACACACACACACACACACACACACACACACACACACACACACACACACACACACACACACACACACACACACACACACACACACACACACGCACACGCGCTCACTTCAGTTCACACATAACTATTAGACATGCACACGGACACAAATGGACAGATACAGCACCGTAGGCACTTGCCTCTACACCACAGGTCTTCAACAGGGGGTCCGGGACCCCTAGTAGGGGGTCCTCAGAGTTACTACAGGGGGTCCTCCAAATCTTTGTGTGATACAGTAGGAACTTGTTTTGTTCTCCCTTTCTTATATTAACCACTTGAACCCTAGCGTCCATATTCTGAGAAATTTAGCGGAAAATATTTTCGGCAAAGAGCTTTGGAGGGGGAAAAGAGCAGACCAAGTACAGTGAAAGGTCAAGTTGATTAAGTTCAAGTAGTAAAATATATGAAAACACACATTAACATGAATCCAAAATACACTGTTGATCGTGCTGTCAAACAATGAAATGATATCTATGAACAGGTTGTTGGGGTCCCTGCTTCATCTCTCTCTCAGGGCTAAGGGGTACTTGGCCTGAAAACGTTGAAGACCCCTGCTCTACACAAAGCATGTGCGCAAATGGATGATAACAAGCACACACACCCACGACTCATCCATGTACAAACGCACACATACTATTAACACACATGTGCATGCATGCGTGTGTGCGCACGCACACACACACACAGATGTGTTTCGAGTCAGAAGTGAAGAATGAGGACTTCGGAACTCATAAAAGTGAGATGATTAAATAGGGGGCCGTACTCCGTGAAGCCACAGGAATTCAACGTCCCCCCCCCTGTCCCCCCCCCCCCCCCCAAATTAAGACATTCTCCAGCAAGATAGAAAAACAAATATTTCACTTTGTGCCTGTGAGTTATCCATCATTCTCACACGGTTGTCGGCCAAGTCAAACGGCGCGAGGGCCGCGCTCTCTGCGCCGCGGCTGCGGAAATATGGCATGATTGAAGAATGTAATCGATTTACAGATGTGTGTGCGTGCGTGCGTTGCTGCGCTAAGTACTATCGCAGGAGGAGGACAGGCCGCGGCGGTGCCAGCCAAAGTGCTTTTGGAGCCGCCGGCCAGAAAAAAAAAAGGCCTCCTCCGCTCCCTGGACTGAACAAACACATCATTTCTGCCGAAATGCCCCCCCTGAGGAGCCGCTTGACCCACAGACAGGAGAAGGCGATAAGGTTCAGTGTGAACGCGTTCATCAAACATCCCGTGGCAGGCCAGTCAGCGAGGGCTGAGGAGTTACAGCTACAGTATAGTGGGCTGGGAGAGCCGCAGCAGCTTGTTCCCACCAACAGAGGGCGGCAGTGTGTGCGTCATCGTCAGCGGAGTTTCAAAATGATATACTGTACTGTATTTGTGGTGGATGTTTTCTGAGGGGCAATGTCATGTAGCTTCACACGAGTGGTTCTCAACCTTTTCGGGCTGCATTACATTTTGTATAACACAGTTCTATTGTGAAAATAGCAGATCTACAGCTGCTGTTTTCACAATGTCTGCCTCTAATATTTGACAATTTGGCCAATGTTTAATTTGTCATTTTAGAGGTATTAAAAAGTCCTTAAATTTTCACTTTAGAAATGTGCACATACCCTCTATCCACTTAAACTTTATGTTGGTTTGTTTACTGTTGAGTGAGAAAACAATGTTTCACATTAAGCTAATCATCTGGGGACCCCCCCAAAATAATTTGGGGACCCCCCGGGGGTCCCGACCCACAGGCTGAGAACCACTGCTTTACACCAGTATGTCATATTAACGGGAAGAACCTGAAACATGCACACATGAAGGTACGTGTGTGTGCTTGTGTGTATGGATGGATGGATGCATATACAGACAGACAGACAGACTTATTGACCAATTGGTCAATTAGTGGTCATAGCAATGTGTGTGTGTGTGTGTGTGTGTGTGTGTGTGTGTGTGTGTGTGTGTGTGTGTGTGTGTGTGTGTGTGTGTGTGTGTGTGTGTGTGTGTGCCTGTATACCTGCGAGGAACAGTGCGTTGGAGGGACAGGAGAGTGAGCAGACCTCCAACCCTGCATTCTTGGTGCAGCTGAGCTGGGCGCGCGGCACCGGCTTCCCATTGGGCAGACACTTCACCGCCTCTGAGGAACACGCACACACACACACACACACACACACACACACACACACACACACACACACACACACACACACACACACACACACAGTAGTCACATCACCATGACAACCGCCCCATACCCGGCGCGGGCATGGGAAACACCTCCACTCTCAGCTGGGAGAGCACTACATTTGTTTGAAAACTTTAGTTACTAGTTACTTTGTAGATTTGTATTATTATTACAAAATATACATACTAGCGTCCATATTCTGAGAATTTTAGCCAAAAATAGCAGATCTAAAAGCTTTTAGATCGACTATTTTCGGCAAAGACGTATAGTGTAGAGGGGAAAAAGAGCAGACTAAGTACAGAGTGAAATGTCAAGTTATGTATTGATGATTCAAGTGGTTAAATACGTATCTGAAAACACAAATAGCCATGAATCCAAAATACACTGATGATTGTGCTGTCAAACAATGAAACTATATGGAATCTATGAAAAGGTTGTGGGGGTCCCTGTTTCATCTGTCTCTGTTGCGTGATTATGCATCCCACTGGGAAAGATGGATAACCACGCCCCGGACTCATATTTGAAGCTTGTGATTGGCCGAACCGGATGTAGGGAGTGCACCATTGTAGTCACTTGGACCGCGGCAGAGGTGCACCAAAACCTAAACCTATCCTTAACCCTAACCCTAACTCTAACCTTAACCTTAACCTTAACCTTAACCTTAACCTTAACCCTAACCCTAACTCTAACCCTAACTCTAACCCTAACCTAACCTTAAAGGAGTAGTTCACCCCCAAAATGACTTTTTTTCTATTGATTAGTCACGCCATGGAGACTAGAGTTCAATAATATTTTTTGGTTTTTGTCACATTCCTAAAACAAAAATTTGATTCGAGTAAATTTACCCCCATTGATTCCGGATGGGGACCCGTTTCGAAACGGGTCCCCATCCGGAACGAATGGGGGTAAATTTATTGTTATCAAATTTTTGTCTTAGGAATGCGACAAAAAACTAAAAATATTATTGAACTCTAGTCTCCATGGCGTGACTAATCAATAGAAAAAAAGTCATTTTGGGGGTGAACTAGTAAAACTCAGTAAAACTAACGCTGGTGAATGCTAACCTGGTGAAATGCTAACCTGCCGACGCTGGTGAGTAGCTAACCTGCCGACGCTGTTGAAAACGAGCGCTATATACCGTCTCCATCCATCTTCTCCAGTGGGATCCATAATCAGGCGACTCTGTCAACTAAGGGGTCCTTGGCCTGAAAACGTTGAAGACCCATGGTATATAGGCCTACACATTCATGCAACAAAGGCAAACACAAACATGCATCACTTGGTGCTTACCAACGCAGTCCTTCTTGTTCCAGTGGAGTTTCTGTCCAGGAGGACACACACACTCGTAGCCGCCCTGCGTGTTGATGCAGCCGCACTCACAGCTCCCGTTGTTGATGCTGCACTCATCAATGTCTGACACACAACCAGAGACAACGCACCATTAACCTGTGTGTGTGGGTGTGTGTGCGTGCGAGCGAGCGTGTTCACGCATGTGTGTGTGTATAAACTTCGGTGAGGTTATGACAGACACACACACACACACACACACACACACACACACACACACACACACACACACACACATGCATTGCACACGCGTGCATGCGCACACACACACACAGTGGGGATTAGCTAGTGTATTCAGAAGAATTGAAGTGTGTGAGAGCTTTCAGCAGCAGCAGCCGCCTGCACTTGCACGCACACTCATGAGTGTGCGTGCGCGCGCACACACACACACACACACACACACACACACACACACACACACACACACACACACACACACACACACACACACACACACACACACACACACACACACACACACACACACACACACTTGTAATCCCCTGTGTGCAATGTGCATGGTATATATAGGCACACAAGCACACCTGTGTCCTCTCTCGCAAGCACACACGTCACTCCCATCATGTGGGTTGTGCGCGTTGCGGGGGTCATGATGTGTGAGGCGCTCACCTCCACAGTGTGTGAGGCCGTACAGAGTGTATCCCTTGTGGCAGACGCACTCGAAGCTGCCAGCGTAGTTGATGCAGGTGTGGTCGCAGGTCTTCTCAAAGGAGCACTCGTCGATGTCTGTGACGGACAGGGGTGACAGAGGTAAGGTTAGCCACCCGCGCCTGGACCCCGTACTCCAGGGGTTCCCAAACTATTTTGTCTCAGGGCACCCCATGAATATTTTTTAATCCGAGGCACCCCTACATTATAATTGTCACTCCCAGCACCTTATATTTATAGCATATCGTCGTTGTCGGGTGGAAACCCTGTATGTCCAAAACCGTTCGTTTTGTATTTATCATCTATAAAATGTACTAAACTAGTGAAAACAGCAGATCTACAAGCACATTGCGTGCTTGTAGATCGGCTGTTTTCACTAGTTTTGTGCGACAGAGGTTTCTGACTGACAGTAATGATATTTTAGTGATTATGTTGCGAGGAAAACGTTGAGATAATATTCCATTTTGGTTAGAACTGACTGAAAATAACTGTGTACTTCAAGTTTAAAATGATACCAAATATTTTTGTGTCAAATAAATTCCAAATATTATCAAATGATCTCGCAGCACCCCTGGCCTGCCGTAGCGGCACCCCAGGGTGCCCCGTCACCCACTTTGAAAACCCCTGCCATACAACCCCCCTTTGAAGTTCAAAGGGAGCAACTAAGAGCTTTGGCTGAGCTCCCCCCTCCACTGTTTCTGTTGATTTTCAAAAGTTAGACCCACCCCTCCTCCGTCTTGCATTGATTTCATTGGCTGGTACGTCAAGATACCATATCAAGTTAAGCGTCATGACAACACCAGACCAAGAGAACCAGTCCGCTCAGAGAGTGGGCAGGTCTATGGGCTGGAGCCAGGCAACAAAACTATAGCACCACCTCTTTAAGTAAAAGTATCAATACTGCAATGAAGAAATACTCTGTAAGGGTGCACACACACCAAAATATGGTCACCAGCGGATAAACTCTTTGTGCGTGGCTGACTAAAAACGCACAGAGTGCATTCTATCCCAAAGCCAGTGCCGTGCCTGTCAGTCACTTCCAGAACCCTCCCCATTCCGCCTTCGACTCACCCGATTGGACAGGGGGGCGGGGGGGGCGGGGGGGGGGGGGGGGGGGGACAAGAATCTGTGTGGAGAATTTATCTGCTCCAGCATAAACGCAAGGTACGCAAGGTTGGTGCGGTGCGAAAATATCCTCTCCTGACATGAAAACGCCCCCTTCCCATTGAAATGCATTGGCGGAACACGGATTCCACTCTCATGGGTACTTTGGTGTGGCTGCAGCCTTACAAGTAAAAGGCTGTAATTCAAAATTTACAAAAGAATTGGCATGAAAAAGTACCGGTACCAAAAGTAATAGTGCTCGTTATGCATTTCAGAAGTTTTCAAATGTATAAAAATCGTTCGAAAATAGCAGATCTACAGTCAATGAGCATTGTGAGCTTATAGTTTGTCTATTTTCAAATGGCTGAAATGTATTTAGGGTTTTCTTTTGTAATAATAATAATAATAAAAATCTACAAAGTAACGCAACGCAACTACGCAACGCAACTACATATAAATCAAGCCTCATCAACACAGCATTTCCCCTGTTTTCCTCTTATAACAAAGGAAAAGACATTGCATGAAAGACAACAGAGAAAGAACAACTGTCAAATACTCACAACCACATACACATAGAAAAAATGATACATGAATAAACAAGAGAAAATGAAATACCATAACACGAATAAATAAAAATGAATCTGCGCAAACAAACCCCAAGTGTAACCGCATCTCCCCTTCAAGGGAGTTGACAATACCATGTTTTGGAGAAGGAAAAAAAATGTTTTTGGTTGGCCCATCATAATAAATGAGAATTCACAGCTTGACCTCTGAACCTTGTGGGAGGGGAGGGGACATTTCAAGGTTTATATATGTAACCGCTAGATCGAGAAACGGTTAGATCGAGAACCGGAGCGATCGTCGTGCGGAGCGAGGCGGAACAAGAGGTCGCTTTGATCCACAACAACGAGAACGACAACGTAGCGTCGGCAGGAATGATAGCGCCTCACCCCACGGAGGTTAGGGTTAGGGTTAGGGTTAGGGTTAGGCATAGTTTTACTGAGGTTAAGGTTAGGGTTAGGGTTAGAGTTAGGCATAGTAAGCTAATGGCTAAACACAGCTGAGCTAGGCTAAATAAACAACAAAAGAGGTGTCGCAAACGAGTGACGTCAGCTACTACACAAGTGAATGGCTGTTGTCGCCATCTCATGGTGACTATGCAGAATTACACAGGTGCGCTGATAAGAGACTATCAAAGTGAATTTCAACTTAAAAAAATAACATTGATAGTGGAAATAGCCGATCTACAAGCTTGTAGATCTGCTATTTCCACTATTTCTGAAAATGTTTGAAAATGTATGAAAATTCACGATTATGACGATTATGACAAAATAATTGTGATTATGTCAAATAATTGCGATTAGACGATTATGTAATAATTGTGACAGCCCTTCCTAAGATCTTTTTGCTTAAAGTTAAGTGGACAGAAGGTAGAGCCGTGAACCTGCCCATTCCACAGATGTCAACCAGAACACAGTTCACTTTCGTCACAGTCAAAATCAGCCACTTGAAAGCAGGTCAGAGCTTTGGCCTGCTCCAACCTATGAATGTCTGGAGGAGAGAGAACTGTTCAGTTGCTGTTCTTCACAGCTTAGGCCAATTATATTCAACATTTGTCAAAATTAAAAGAATAGATATTTTAAAATGTGACATTTTGGAAAAATGTTGTACCCTGAAAAACTTTTGTAACCTGAAAAACCTTGTAGCTTGTCTGTCTGACTGTTTGTCTGTCTTCTGTACAGGAAGTGATGTCAGTGTGATGTCAGTGAGTCACAGTGATGTGGTACAGAATGATTCATATATGGGCATAAAAAGGATGTCACTTGACATCACTTCCTGTCCTGACAGTCAGACAAGCTACAAGATTTCACAGGGTATAAAAGTCCATATATGGTCATTCACAGAAAAAGAAAAAACCTTTTATGTCCATACATGGAGATTTCTGATGTCATGAATTCCAGGTCGAACTACTGTATAATGACTTGTCAATAAGGATGGCAGGTTGAAAGTGGTAAAAGGAAAACTTTGTTTTTTTACAACAAGGGTTCATATTTTAGTGTAATTTAGAGAAAAGAAAAGATGAGTGTTAAAATGTCTTCATTTATTGCTTTCTATTGTTTTAGCGATTTTAGTATTTTAACTGTGTAGTCTGCGTATACGGCCCGCCGGCGCTGCATTTGCCCATGAAAGATTGCGGTGCATCTTGGGAATGGGATTATTGTGTCTAAAAATACATATTTAGCCACTTGCATGCATGTCCCCAACGTGGAGGCATGCATGCAAATCAAAATCGTTAAAATCACTAAAATGATTGAAAGAAGTAGATGAAAACATTTTAACACCCAATCTTTTCTTTTATGTAATGACAATCTAAAATATGAACCCTTGTTGTACAAAACTAAAGTTGTCCTTTAAAGACTCTCCCGCGGACATGCACAGGCCAGCTCAATGAGGCTGTGTGATTCATCAGAATAGGGCCAAAGATAAACAAACACATGGACTTCAGTACTAAATTAGGACAAGAGCTCATTCTCAATGAACTCATCCGGAAACACTTGACTTCCACCGGCTCCAAGTTGTTTAGACTCACCGTTACATCATTGCAATGCACGCAGATTAATGTGCATGTGTGTGCGCACACATATACGGGCGTGCACGCGTGCACACGTGCGTGTGCTGTGCGCGCATGTGTGAGTTAATGTGATGACCTGCAGAGTATGTGTTTATGCGCAAGTGCCCACATTATGTGTTTATGTATACTCATCTGGGACCAAATATTATTAGACTATCAGGAATTCAGGCCAGCATTTCAAGCTCACCTGGTTTATTTCAGTACGAGGCTGCCCTTTTCCATGGAGGCTAGCAGAGGGCTAAAAATATAACGTGTTATAATGGAGTTTGTCATGCTGAGGAAGTTGTTAAGGCCTGGATGTTGGCTGGGTAAATACTCCAGGCAGCTGTCCACGGGAGGACACAGGGCTTGTATGGCCGATTAAAAGCTAGCCAACGACCACAGTTTATTTACATCAGTGGTTCTTAACCTGTGGGTCCAGGGCCCACTGGTGGCCCGCTACGGCATTGCAAAAGGGCCCCCAAATAATTGGCAAAACAGATTTGAATGATAATAGGCCATTATATCGTCGTTGTCGGGTGGAAACCTTGTATGTCCAAAACCATTCGTTTTTATCATTTAAAAAAATGAACTAAACCAGTGAAAACAGCAGATCTAAAAGCACACAACGCCTCGCGGTGCGAGGTGTTGTGTGCTTGTAGATCTGCTGTTTTCACTACTTTTGTGCGACAGCCTTGTCTGATGAAGCAGAGCTTTACTTTGCAAAAAAACGTACACATTTGAAACTTGGAGATACGAGGTTTCTGCCCGACAGTGACGATATTAAAAAAGATAATGTTAATGTACACTTTTCTTTAAAAGATTTTTCTTTGTGATATCCACGTGCTCTGAAAATCCACGCAGCCCACCCATCCATCTGATGCCGATGACCCAGATGAGTGGCCCCGCGAACGCCTTCAAGCGGGCCCCGCTCCAGAAACGGTTGGGAACCACTAGGCTTACATAAACAGTGATGAGAACACAGAAACCAGCCTACAGCTGTACGGGCGGCAAAAAAGCAATAACGCCATAAACAAAAGGCTTTTTTTCCCCGTTTGGATGACACGCATGTGGTTTTCTGCACGCCGAGACACACCTTCTGTCTGCGAGACGCGGAGAGGTGTTTTGACATTGACGGCAGAGCTCTCTATTATTTTATTTCATATCTTCTTTCATTAATTTTCTTTCTGTCATTCTTTTGTTTTCTTTAATTCTTTTTTTTTCTCCTCCTCCCTCTAACCCTCTCTATGCTACAGTGTGTGTGTGTGTGTGTGTGTGTGTGTGTGTGTGTGTGTGTGTGTGTGTGTGTGTGTGTGTGTGTGTGCGTGTGTCTCTCTCTCTCTCTCTCTCTCTCTCTCTCTTCCCCTCAGCCCAGCCCAGCAGATGTTCCACCGCTGGCATGGAGCGCATTACCAGGAGCTATTTTTCTCTGGAGAGAGAGAGAATAGAAAAAGATATATTAAAAGCTAAAAATAAAGAAGCGACTGAGGACGCCAGTGAAAGACTTTGGCACGCCGGCTGGCACGAGAGAGGCTGTGACCGAGCGGGCGACACGAGAAGGCGGTGCGGCATTAACCGAGTTGCGGTCGAACACGCTCAACACTGTCATGATGAAGGATGCGAGCGCAACCACAACAAAAAGCACTGTTTACACAACTCTGTGGAGCAACAATCGCTCAATCTTTACACGCACATTAATACATTACTAAACACATGGGGAAGGAACCCATTCACACACATCGTCGCTGTCGGGTGGAAGCCTTGTATCTCCAAGTTTCAAATGTGTACGTTCTTTCACAAAGTAAAGCCTTGCTTCATCGTACAAGGCCGTCGCACAAAAGTAGTGAAAACAGACGATTTACAAGCACACAACGCTGTGTGCTTGTAGATCGGCTGTTTTCACTATTTTAACCCCATTTTTAAAACGATAAATGCAAAACGGGCGGTTTTGGACATTCAAGGTTTTCACCCGACAACGACGATATGCAAATGCAATGCACTAGCATGCACACGCACGCACACGCACGCACGCACGCACGCACGCACGCACACGCACACACGCACACACACACACACACACACACACACACACACACACACACACACACACACACACACACACACACACACACACACACACACACACACGGACGCACACAGACGCACACACATGAGAAACGCTGCTGTTTTTGGTACAGGGACAGGAGCGCCCGGGGGCTTTGTTGTTAATAAAAATCATTTTGTGTTTGTGTGCTCTCCTCGCTTGCTGTGACTTGTAACCAGGAATCCTGCCTCGGTTCGTCCAAACATAACCACAGATTGTATCGGAGCAAAGCCGCCGGCATCTTAACCCATTTAGAACGGGTACAGATATTGTGTATTATTATTTTATGCTTTAACTATTGAAAAATAGCAGATATACAAGCTCACAGCGCGGATGTGAGCTTGTATATCTGCTATTTTTGAAAAATCGTGAAAATTAGATTTTTGACCAGATTCTAAAAGTGTCTTTTGAATCCTTCTAAAGTTTTTTGAAAAACCGATGTTTCTATGTCAGCAGTCTGGCCAGCCATCGTCAAAGAAAAGGTCCTTTTCACTTAACTGGAGCTCAGTTAGTCTGTTCTTGAGAGACTACTATGTCAGTGGTTCTCAAACCTTTTCATGTGAAGGACCCCCAAACTGATATTTATTTGGCCACGGACCCCCATTTCCAAATATCTAGTTCCAGGGACCCCCCAGAAGCAAAATTTGAGTTACAAACGTTCGCTTTAAAAATAATATATTCAAAGATTTGCACACATTTTCAATTTTTTTTCAAAAATAGCAGATCTACAACCTCGCGGCAGATCTAGCAGATCTAGCAGATCTACACAGCGCGGCACCAAGTGCCGCGCTGTGAGCTTGTATATCTGCTATTTTTCAATAACTAAAGCATTCAATAATTCTAGGCCTAAATGGGTTTTAATGGAGATGTACACTGCACACCCCGCGGAGGAAGTCGGCTCCATTGTAACAACAAGCACGGCGGCACATACCGATCCCACCGAGCGCTCTGCGGCTGGGCTCTGGGCCGGCTTCACCACCGATCCTCTGCCCTCGCTCGCTGTGGGTCGTGTGTACTTATTAATACTTATTTAACTCTGAGAGGGTACAAGTGATACATCTGTACATCCTCAGAGATACAAATGCATAAATAAAGGCAGACACTTATTAATACCACGATTTCAGCTTCACCCAGCTCATGGCTGCTCAGTTGGTCAGGGTGTTATTATGGGGTTTTGTGTCTCATCTTTCTCAGGGACACTTCGACACCTTTACTGGTGAACTGGCGACCTATTGATTACAAATAACAATTAATAATTTTTTTTTACCAGATTTTCCTGATACAGCAGGAAAAGGTTTCACAACCTTATAATCCGGGGCCATTTTGTTCTCGCTTCATGACCACGATGTGAATACGGTTAGTCTCACGTTGCCAGCCGATGTGAGATTTCCACCTACCGATGTGCATCGGATGACATAATACTGAGAAAAAACAGCTCAGAGATTAAAAAAAACAACAACAAAAAAAAAAACAACAACTGCACTGCAGAACCAATGCAAAGAATTCATACTGGGACGCTATCAAGACTGGTTTCCAAAGCAGTAGGCGGAGGTTTGTTTACAGGGGTTTTCTCTGCTGTTCTAGATTTCCCCAGTATCTGAAGGCATAGATCAGGGTTTCTCAAAGTGGGTGCCGTGATGACACAAGTGGGGTGCCTCTTTTACAATATTTGGAATTCATCAATATCACTTTAACCACTTATTCAACGTAAAACGAACCTGATTTGCACTGTACTTGGTGCGATCTTTTTCAGCCTACAGTAAACCAAGTCTCTTCGTAAAAAATAGCAGATCTTCAAGCTCCAGACCGGCTATTTTTGGTGAACGTTCCCACCCGGAATAGGGATGCTGGGGTTTAAGTGGTTAACGCCAAGTATATAAGTTATTTTCGATCTGTCCTAATGGAAACAGATATTCTTGCAAGTTGTACCCGTGACATACTGTATCTTAGGGGGAAAGATTTTCATATTTCACATAAATGTAAGGTACTGTAAAGTAACAATGTAATTCAAGGGTGCCATGGATGAAAAGGATTCCTACATGGGTGACCTGAGAAAAATATTTGAGAACCACTGGCGTACTGTAGATGTCCGGGCATCATGGCTAATAGGCCAGATTGACAGCAGTCTGTCACTGACCTTGGCACGTGCGTTCGTCGGTGAGCAGCTTGTGGCCCTTCTGGCAGCTGCACTCAAAGGAGCCCACGGTGTTTCTACAGAAGTGATCACAGCCTCCGTTGTTCTCCAGACACTCATCAATGTCTGCAACAGAAAAAGAAGAGGATTTTATAAACATGTTCCCAAACAGTGTTATCTCCTTTCTTTCTTTTTCCCCCCTGTTTACTTATATGAGACGATTTTAAAGGACAGTTTTTTTACAACAAGGGTTCAAATTTTAGATTTAGTCAGGGAAAATTAGCAGAATACCTGTCAAATCTGGGAATAAATTCCTTACCAAACAATTTCTTCACCAATGTGTTTGTAAAGGTGTCTAGTAACATATCTAACAAAGATTGAAATTCAACATCCCTAGCAAAATGTTTGACAGCTAGGGTAATTCTGGGTCTCATTCACTTACTATACACTGTACTATAAGGGAAAAAATCACTCCCAAAAATATGCTTTAAGTGGGATGTGAGGGGTCTAACTAGGTGTTTTTAATTATTCTGAATCCATTGCAAGCATTTGTTTTGCACGAAAAACATTCCTTAGGACAAAAATGGACCCCATACACCTTGTGAAAAGTGATGACTCTTCACTAAACCATCTTTTTTTGCGTCTGATTTTGGCCCAATGAATGTTTTTCGTGCAAAACAAATGCTAAAAAATACGGACTAATACATTAAACAAGGCTTCCAGACAAGTCGCATACATCTTGCAGAACTTCTCCGGAAGCTATATTTCGCATTTGTGCATGTGTAGAGCCGCAGTTTTGCCGACCATGCCCCCGACCTGTCTGGCAAGTCGGTAATACGCTTCTGCCGTCGCCCCAACGTCACAATGGGAAAGTCTCTGCAGAATGCGTCTTAATGTAAGGCTAGGAGGAACCAGGAACCTGCTGATCTGAGCCGCTGAGCCCCGCCCCCACATAAATGTACGTTTATTATCAATGGGGATTCCCTGTGATTTACTGTGTTTGGCAAGTACAGTAAAACGCTTTTACTACCTGATAATAAACTGATGCATATGTTGTTGTTTTATCTAGTTTCTTTCTGTCTCTCACACACACACACAAATACATGCACTAACGCATCCATGCACGTGCGTACGCGTGCGCGCGCAAACACACGCACACACACACACACACACACACACACACACACACACACACACACACACACACACGCACACGCACACGCACACGCACGCGCACGCACACACACACACACACACACACACACACAACATTAACACCATTCTCAGGCACACAATTTGAAGCCTGTTGCGATGGAATACATCTAAGTTTAGCAGGCGACGGGGGCCAATAAAGAAAACAAACAAACAAACAAACAACTTCACAGATGCAGTGTGGAAATCTGTTCTTCGCCTTTTCGGTGAGAAAGTCTTTGCTGACGTGAGGGTTCTGGAGATAGGAAAGGGGGAGGGTGGGTGTTTTTTGAGGTGAGGTTGCATGATCTGGGAGTGCTTTTTTTGTGTGTGTTTTTTTTCTCTTCTTCTTCTTAATGCTCTTTATTTGTGCGCTTGAGGAAGCAGGAGTTGGCAGCGCTGAAAGACAGTTGTCAAGTTTCCACCAGGCCTCACCACAATGCCAGGCTGCCAGTGGTTTAGTGGAGTCTCTGTCACGCACACAGTGCTTGCTGGCACCACGGAGGTGGCAGTTTAGCACAAAACAAACACACCCTATATGTACTTGTACTCTTACGCGCTACACTGGTTCAACCATCCAATCACACGCATTAATTGACTGTTGACTGCAATAATCAATAGTGTGTGTGTGTGTGTGTGTGTGTGTGTGTGTGTGTGTGTGTGTGTGTGTGTGTGTGTGTGTGTGTGTGTGTGTGTGTGTGTGTGTGTGTGTGCGCGCGCGCGCGCGCGCGAGCGATGTGAACACTGCGTAAGGGAGACAGACAAGGCCCAAGTGAACACACACAGCACAGATCAGTCTCTGCTCGGGGCTTGTTCAGCCGTCTAATCCCATGACAAGCTAGTTACCTGGAACTAATGAGGCCTAGAATGGCTTTAACTTTAGCCATAGACCGAGAGAGAGAGAGAGAGAGAGAGAGAGAGAGAGAGAGAGAGAGAGAGAGAGAGAGAGAATAATGAGCAGAACCAGAGACAGAGCTGAATACCCTCCATCACTGGGATTGTGAGAGTCCCATATGATTTATTTCCACTTTTCCCCTATGCGTAGCGTACATTAAACCCACCCAAAAATGTCCACTAAATCCTAATGGTTTTCTGAAAAAACGTATGTTCCTTTATCTGTCGTGCTCAAAGTTTTTAAGGTCAAGAATTATAACCCCTAGAATTATATATATTTGACCACAAAAGAATACCGGTAAGACTCCCTAATCGGGAGATAATCGACCGTCAGGTCGCATACACAAACTTTAGAGGGCAATCGTAGCCAATCAGGAGGGAATATGGGATATGGGACAGATCCATGTTGATGACATGACTTTAGAGATACTGTGTACCGCTTTGTGTGATTTTTGGGCAAGATCTGTATGAGCATGCAGTGTCCAAAAATGTGTTTTGCAAAGATCGGCCGCATGGTGGCGCTAAAAGAGGGCCATGTGAGAAATCAGGGCTGGCAGCCAAGGAGTGTGTTTGCAAAGTTTGGCGTGGACAGGGGCAACGGTGCCGGAGATAAGAGTAGGACCAAAAGTGTGATGTGACGTGACAGACAGACGGACAGGCATTGTGAGCTTGTAGATCGTCTATTTTTGGCAAAGAGGTTGCATGTAGAGGGGAAAAAGAGCAGACTAAGTACAGAGTGAAAGATCAAGTTTATTAAGTATTGACGGTTCAAGTGGTTAAATATCTGAAAACACGCATTGACATGAATCCAAAATACACTGATGATTGTGCTGTCAAACGATACTATGAGGAATCTATGATATGAGGAATCTATGAAAAGGTTGTGGGAGTCCCTGCTTCATCTCTCTCTCAACTAAGGGGTCCTTGGCCTGAAAACGTTGAAGACCCCTGATTTATGTCAACCCTGTTGGTTAAGTGTCATTTAGCAATCATGTCATTTAATCATGCATGCCAACTTTGTTGGCTTATTTTCAGAATCTGCAACGTCCAGCCCTTTGGGATTCTTTGCCTCCTTCTGGCGCTATTTTATTTTTGTAAAAATAAAATATGTTGTGTTCATGTTTTGTACTGTTTTAATAATTGTGCTAAATAATAATCAGATCAAACCAAGAGCATGAGGAAAAAGGGGAAATGAGTGAGATACAAGGAAGAGGTAAAAGTGGAGTGGAGAATGTTTGAGGAGGAGAAAGGGGAGCAAAGGAAAGAGGAGGAGATACGAGGAGAAAGGCAGAAGGGCAGGGACGTGCAGGGAATATTAGAGAGATAGGGGCTGAAATTTCTAAAAGGGCCTTTTGGTGAACATATCGAAAATAGCAGACCTCCAAGCTCACAACTCGTCTATTTTCGGTACTTGATACCACACTGAACTAAGAATAATCGAGTGAATACTGGAGATGTGGTGTAACGGCATGGATGTCTACACGGAGAGGGCAATTCTTTCAACATAAGATGCAGCATTCAAGTTCAGGAGAGTTTGGACAAGGCAATTCTCCTGAATGCTGCCTTCAGGTATGGCATGGAAAGAGGGGCATTTGCATTTCTTTCACCATAGTAAAAACTTCATTCATGGTCTGGAGAGGGCACTTTTTACAGACGTATAAAAGGGCAGGGGCTCAAGCCCCCTTTCATGTCTATGTGTGCACGTGCCTGCAGAAGGGGAGAGAGGAGAGAGAGGGAGGAGGGAAGAGTACAATAGTATGGCAGATTACACTGGCTAAGCCCTTTTTGATTGGTGTACTAAGTGATGAAAACGGCTGGGGATTAACTCTGAGACTGAGCCCTGGGAGTCAAGGAAGACACAAGAGGAGAGGAGCAGTAGGCAAGGGACGACATGAAAATGTTCATATCACGATTATTGTGACAAAAGAAATCGCGATTTACGATATTATCGCGATAATCAAAATCCATTACCCCGGGGTGGAACATTTGCCAAAAAAGATCTGTGAGCTTGTAGATCGGCTATTTTTTGGCAAAGACATTTTAGTACCTTTTACCAATTATAGAGGGTTTAAGTGGTATCGGATATGCAGCTTGGCAAATAAAAGGTGTCTTGCACGTGTGCGAAGGCGCATGTGCAAGACACCAGTCATGTTTCCATACTTTAGCTTTTGCTGAACTGTGCAAAAAGGCAGATTAATTAACAACTTAAATCCTACATACTTCACTATGTACTTGGCCCTTTCCTTTATTTCCCTCTACACCAATTCTCTTTGACCGATAATATGCAATCTACAGCAGCATGCTCAAAGCGCATGGCAACGAGATGCTTCGTGAGCTTGTAGATCTGCTGCCCATGAATAGGCCTGGGCTACCAGGGTTCATTGTGTTGTGCCTATGGGACAAAGCAGTGTGCATGGTATACTGGTGCCACAAAAGAAAATTGGCCATTAAGATTTACAAAAATATTTAAAGCAATTATTTTAAGTCTAGAATCAAGACATCCAGGATCCTGGTACATCATGACCATAAAACCTTTGATTCTGTGAGGAACAAAATATATAATATTTAATTATATGATATACTGTACTATACCCAGGGACGTACTGTATATATATATGATTCAGCCCGGGAAAAATAGTTGGAGAGGCCCTCATTGCACGCTAGAGAGAGAGATCTCTCTCTATAGCGCTGCTGCTACTCAAAGATTTGTGACAAAGTGACAAGCTAGTGGGCCAAATACATGAGTTATATTTCGTCGTTGTCGGGTGGAGACCTTGTATGTCCAAAACCGTTTGTTTTTATTTATCATTTTAAAAATGATTTAAACTAGTGAAAACAGTGCGAGGCGTTGTGTGCTTGTAGATCTGCTGTTTTCACTACTTTTGTGTGACGGCCTTGTATGATGAAGCAGGGCTTTACTTTTTCTGCCCGACAACGACAAAATATAACTCATGTAATTGGCCGCCCAGCCCACAAAATGGAACAAAGGCCGACATTTTATTTTAATTTTTTTCCTAATGGCCGGCCTGGACCGGCCGGGAATGAACGGGCCGTTCGGGAGTTGTCTCGCTTTTCCCAATGGCCAGCACGTCCCTGAATATACCCTTTGTTTAGAGATTTTCTTTTATTTAGATTTTAGATTTCTTTTTTTTTCCCTTTTCCACGGAATCAAAGGTTTTATGGTTAAGATTCACCAGGATCCTGGATGGCTTGATTCTAGACTTTAAATAATTTATATAAATATTTTTTGTAAATCTCCATTGAATTTTTTTACTGCTATGCCCTATAGTGTGATGTGAGTCCATAGAACAGGGGTTTTCAAAGTGGGTGACGGGGCACCCTGGGGTGCCGTGACGGCAGTCCAGGGGTGCCGCAAGATAATTTGATAATATCTGGAATTTATTTGGACACTTGAAAAAATATTTTGTATCATTTTAAACTTGAAGTACAAAGTTATTTTCAGACAGTTCTAACCAAAATGGCTATTATCTCAACATTTTCCTCGCAACATAATCACTAAAATATCGTCACTGTCGGGCAGAAACCTCGTATATCCATGTTTCAAATGTGTACGTCTTTTGATAAAGCAAAGCCCTGCTTCATCATACAAGACTGTCGCACGAGGCGTTGTGTGCTTGTAGATCTGCTGTTTTCACTAGTTTAGTTTATAGATGATAAATCCAAAACGAACGGTTTTGGACATATAGGGCCCTATTATGATCCAGGTCTTATGCCTTATGCCTTAACTTCTTTGCCTTTTTTTACTATTTTCTTTTTGTTTTTTAAATATTTCAAATAGCTGATCTGCAAGTTCACAACGTGCAGATGTAGATCAGCATTTGAAGTATTTAAAAATGTTTTTCAAAATAGTGAAAAAAAGGTAAAGAAGTTAAGGCATAAGGCATAAGACCTGGATCATAATAGGGCCCATAGGGTTTCCACCCGACAACGACGATATGCTATAAATATAAGGTGCTGGGAGTGAAAATTATAATGTAGGGGTGCCTCGGATTTAAACAATATTTATGGGGTGCCCTGAGACAAAAAGGTTTGGGAACCCCTGCCATAGATAACCTTCTCAGACAGAAAGGACTCCAGTCAGAGCTGAGTGGGATCATTTCCCATCAGGTCAGAACTGGCTTTGTTGGCTTCATCCTCTCTTGTTCTCTCGCGTGTCCTCAGGGAACCCCCCCCCCAAACGGACCTTTCATCAAGGAATTCACAAAAACTGGCGGCGTGCGCAAAATGAAGATACATTTGGCACCATGATCGATTTATGTTTAATTCTCAACTTGTTCTATCTGTCTCTCCCTTTTTTCCACACCCCCCAAAACACACACGTACATGCGCGCAAGGTGTTGCGTGCTGAAAATAGCCGATCTGCGACGCGTTGTGAGCTTGTAGATCGGCTATTTTCAGCACGCAATCAAGTGTAAAGTCATTACTATTCCATCAAGGACTCCCAATACATTTTAGTTGACTAAATCAACTGTAGATTTAGTCGCCATAAAATATTATGATATTTAGTCGACTAAAATTAGACTAAAACTAATACTTTTCAGGTGACTAAATTATGACTAAAACTAAATGACATTTTATTCAAAAGACTAAGACTAAAACTAAATCAAAGTTTGCTGTCAAAAAACAACGCTGTTACCCAGTTCAATTTATTTGATTGTTATCTCTGAGATAGCGGAGAGGGGGGAGGGGAAGAGTACAATACAGACATACGGACAAAATACACATGCGTGCGCGCAAACACAAACAAACAAACACCGAGCTATCGCTGTTTGTCCCCCGACAAACCCCACTCGAAACGTCCACGTTTTTGGAAAACAACATTACATACCACCCTGAGCCTGCCCAGCCCAAGTGTTTCCCAACACAGACAGAGAGACAGAGAGACAGAGAGATCCGTAATTATTCTGGTCTGCCGCAAACACTGGCACAGCCGTCACACATCTACCCACGCTTAATGGCCACTCTGGGGGCTGGCTGTGCCTAATAATGGGGTATATAATTACCTTTAATGGACCTTAAAAAAGCTTTGAGCTTAAATAAATACATTAAGCCCCCGCACATCTTGAAATGATAAACTGCGCGCGTGAGTTTGCAAATGAGGGAGGGAGAGGGGGAGAGAGAGAGAGAGAGAGAGAGAGAGAGAGAGAGAGAGAGAGAGAGAGAGAGAAAGAGAAAGAGAGCAGGCAGACACTTCAAAAAGCAAATACAGGCCTAGGTGTGAAAAGGGTGTATTTGATAAAGGATGATAATTATCAGTGACGAATGACATGTTTGAGACGCGAACGGCAGAACCGAATGAGTGGCATGAGAAATGAAATGATGGATTGGCGCTCTCTCTGTATCCACCATGAAGGAGGCATCTGTGTTGCCATAGGCCTGCTGCCTGTTAGCGCTCCTTAATGAAGGCACTGCTGCTAATTAAGGCTCTCCTACACATGGACAGTAATGACGAGCTGACACAGAGGAGCTGGAACTACGGTACACGCAACGTTTTGCCTTATCCCTCACATCCAGGGACGTGCAGAGAATGTTAGAGAGGCAGGGGCTGAAATTACTAAAAGGGCCTTTTGGTGGAGGTCGGCTATTTCCGGTAGGCCCTCTTGATACCACACTAAACTAAGCATAATCGAGTGAATACTGAGCGTTTGGACAAGGAATTTCTCCTGAATTTGTGTTTCTTTCACCATAGTGCATTCTGCATTCAGGGTCTGGAGAGGACACTTTTTACAGAGGGATAAAAGGGCAGGGGCTCGAGACCCCTTTGATGTCTATGTGTGCACGTGCCTGCCTCCCTCTGCCTGTGCCCATTGCACACAGACTTTAGGCGCACACGCACATGCACCAAATATTTCTATATCTCCTTCTAATAATAACCAGTAAGACTCCCTAAATCAGGAGATAAGCGACCGACCGCCAGGTCGCATACACAAACTTTAGAAGGCAATGGTAGCCAATCAGGAGGGAATATGGGAAATGGGACAGATCCATGTTGATGACATGACTTTAGATATACGTTGTACCGCTTTGCGTGATTTCAGGGCCAAATCTGTAGGAGCAGTGTCCAAAAATGTGTTTTGCAAGAATCGGCCTCATTGTGGTGCTAGAAGAGGGTCATGTGAGAAATGAGGAGTGGAGGTTGTGGTGCGCGCGCGCTCGCGCGCACACACACACACACACACACACACACACACACACACACACACACACACACACACACACACACACACACACACACACACACACACACACACACACACACACACACACACAGAGAGAGAGAGCGGTCTCCCAGGATCAATCTTTGACATTCATGCTAGACCAGGGGTCTCAAACTGGTGGCCCGGGGGCCATTTGCGCCCCGCAAGACGATATTTTGTGGCCCCCACCTTAATATGAAAGTTTAATGTTAGTGCGGCCCGCAAATTTTATATGAATGGCACTTTTGCAGTGAGAGCACACAACACTAATGATACAGAATAGTTAACAGTACAGACACATTTACTACCAAATAAGGGATGTACCTGAGGAAAGTTATACACAACTTGTTTACACCAGGGTCCTTGTTCATCTTATTTTGTGATAAAAAATAAAAAAGACATTTGAGAAGATTGGATTTTTTAAAATTTCTTTGATGGGGAGATAGATACAGTAGTTGTTAGACTGGTATGAAACTACAGTATAATAATGAAACAAATTAGTGCACATGCACTAATTTGTTTTATTAGTGCATGTGCACGCTTCTCTGTGCGGCCCAGCCTCAGCCAGACTGCCTCCAGCGGCCCCAAGGTAAATGGAGTTTGAGACCCCTGTGCTAGACAATCAATCAATCAATATCTTGTGATGGATAGTTCCATGCTCTCTCTGAACATCACACACCATCATTAGACTCACTGCTTGTCCGTCTAACTGTCCGTCTGGATGACCGTCTCCATGCCTGACCTCTACAAGCTCACAATGCAAAAATACATATATTCAAAGATTTTAACACATTTTCACAACTTTTCAAAAATAGCAGATCTACAAGCTCGCTGTGAGCTTGTAGATCTGCTATTTTTCAATAGCTAAAGTATAAAATAATTTAGGCCCCCCTCCACCTTGGGCCCTAGTAACTCAGTCGCACTCTCCCTGCCCCCCCCCCCCCGACACCCTGGCCATGCTCCTGGTCCAAAGGAAACAACCGCTGGAGCTCGCAGGCTGATTATCTGCGAGCCCCGCAGGCTGTGTTAAGAAGAAGCCCAGTGTTTAGAAGAAAGTAACCCAACACTCCAGCCAGATTTGATGCTGCGGCCGCAGGAGGTTCAGCTCCAGATTACCGGCTGACTGAACCGGCTGATCACGGTGGAAAACAAACCACCGCCGCTACTGAAAACAGCATCGACGAGACCTTGACCCAGGGACGTGCTGGCCACTGGGAAAAGCGGGACAACTCCCGAACGGCCGGTTCATTCCCGGCCGGTCCAGGCCTGCCATTAGGAAGCCCTGCTTCATCATACAAGGCCGTTGCACAAAAGTAGTGAAAACAGCAGATCTACAAGCACACAACGCCTCGCACCGCGAGCATCCGGTCAGATGGATGGCGAGGACGATTTTGTAACCCATTTTCACCCAGTGCCAATTGCCTATGTAATCCTGGGCTCTGCTCTCCCTCTGCCGTGCCTGGGGAGACAACGGACTGACCTCATGCTTCCTTCTATGCATAAAGTTGCTTCTTTTCACCTGACAGTGGGGATTTCCCCGGTTTGGACGTAGCGCGTGGAAGGAACACGTTATTCCAACCAGTTCAGGCGCCCCGGCTGGCCAGGGGGCCTCCCCTCCCATTATTGAGACCAGGATTACTGCATGTTTTTGAGAGGGTATCAACCCTAGGGGACGCGGGGAGAACATGCAAACTCCACACAGAAAGGCCCTATCGCCAACCCCACCTAGGGTGTGGGCACTGATGACGCCGAGGAGGGAACACGCCCCCAGCGCCCACAGCGTCCCCTGGCGGGAATCGAACCCAGCTGTTTGGCGACAGCGCTAACCACTTCCCCACCGTGCCCCCAACCAGGGCCATATGACACTGTGTCAAGTCCACGTCAGCTGGGGCAGCACGAATCATTCCTCGTAAGAATGTTGGGCCTGCTTCATCCCCCCTCCAGGCTCTTGGGCAGCACAGCGTAGAGGAGCCCTGTGTTTAGACCAAATATTTGCAGTAAAAAGCAATTAAATGGAATACATTTGCGGAAACTCAAACCTGTATAAATAATCGTGACTTAGCGGGGAGGGATCTATTTTTATTTTATTTTTTTTTAAGAAGAAAGAAAAAAGAAAAAGAAAAAAGCAGGGGAGCTGCTGCCGACCAAACCCGAACGGCCAGACGGACGTCAGGCCAGGAGGGCGGCATGTATTTGTCAGGGAATTAAGCGACGCTGGCTCTATTTGCTTTTATCCCCGAAAGCTGGACTGTGTCTAATAACAAAAAGGGCCCCACGGACGCGCGCAGGCCAAGAGAAACCGGGCCGTTTTTACACAACAATAAAACAGCCGGTAATCCCGGCCAGGGTTCTGGCCCGAGCAGGGGGCTGCCGACTGCGCTGCAGCCACTGGAAGGTGAAGGCGACCGCAGTGTTATGAGAGGATTAGAGCGCCTGACGTGTGTTAACACTGAGAGGGCATGCAGGAGAGACTGGAGGCCTCCTGTACCGTTTGAAATCACTGCGATGGGAGCTAGGGATGGGACGATACTGTACGCGATATTATCGAATATCGTGATAAAAAAAACACTCGCGGTATCGTCCTCCATCATGCACTGGGATCAATTCACCTTTTATTTGCCGAGCAGCATCTCCGCTACCACTTACCGTAAACCCTTAATGATTGGTAAAAGGTACTTATAATATACGTACTTGATACATTCTTTTTTTCACTCTATCAAATGTCTTTGCCAAAAAATAGCCAATCTACAAGCTCACAACGCGTCGCGTTGCGACACGTTGTGAGCTTGTAGATCTGCAATTTGTTCCGCCCCAGGATAATAGATTTTGACTGTCGTGATAAATTATCGTAAATCGCGATTTCTTTTGTCACAATAATCGTGATATGACATTTTCATATCGTCCCATCCCTAATGGGAGGCGCTGGGGAGGAGAGGACTTCACCAGGCGTACTGTTTATCTCTGCGACGCAACAGAAATCCTTTCGTGTCATTTAGCCAACTCTCAACCTGGCATCCCTATTTTGAGCGACACTGCAATACGACGATCAAAAAGATCGCAAAAACGTTTAAATTTTTAGAGGCTGTTCATCCAATGCAGGGGTGGGCAACTTTGATGATGGTGAGGGCCACTATATTTCCACCTTCACTCCAGAGGGCCACATTGCATATTGCTACTTCGTACTTTGTCATTCTAGTATTGCATACAATAGAAGCAAAAATAGCAGATCTACAAGCTCAAAACGCTTCGCGCTGCAATGCGTTTTGAGCTTGTAGATCGGCTATTTTAGCTTCTTTTGAATTGGAATCCTGAATTATTTTTTGTTATTTCTTAATTGGAATCCTGAAATGTAATAACGCATTTGGTTATATACTCATGTTAACTTTATGAACCTAAATACAAATACATTGGACATAAAAATTTTAATACTACTATACTAGTCATTAAGCTACTAATATAGACTGACGGAATTAAAGCAGGTCATGTTTGGAATTGTAACAGCTGAAATCAATAATATATCAGTTTTCCAGTATTAACCTGCGGGCCGCATTAAGCGAAGGTGGGGGGGGGGGGGGCATGTGGTCCCCGGGCCGCCAGTTGCCCATGTATGATCCAATGCCTGGTCCAGCTCAGGTGCCAGGAGATGGATGCCGCAGTGTCATTGTCACGGGATGTTTCTAAGATCAGAGTGTGCGCGTGTGCGTGCGTGCGTGCATGTTCAGGCCTTTTCAGGTAAAGGAGGAATGCAGGGCCAGTGAGGACATGCCTAAAGGGTGTCGTGCAACGGGAACGACCACACGCGCAATCTGCTGCAAAGTCACACGCGCACCCTCGTCGGGTGCACGTGTGCACGACACACGCACGCACGCACGCACTAACGTCACCTAATCCTAATGCACAGAGAAGAACGGAGGCTTATGGACCCACAGGGGTACTGTAGTGAGCGCACGTGCGCGTACACACACAGACACACACAAACGCACGCACACATAAACAGACACGCATAACTCATCCACCTCCCGGCACGCACCTTCTAATCAAACATCTGGAAACTGTTCACAATTACTTATTTTCTCCCACCTCTCTCTCTCTCTCTCTCTCTCTCTCTCTCTCTGTTTTCTCTCCATCTCCAATCTCTCTCTTGCCCTCCGTCTCTCTTTCCCTCCATTTCTCTCTCGCCCTATGATAAAGCGCCTCCTCCTACGTCGGCGCGTCTGTCATCATCAGAGGCTGAGCCGTCTCTTTCATCTGTCAGCGTTGATGAGAGGGCGTTTATCAGACTGGTAGGGTTTGAAACATGCCCCACATAGTTTATATTGAAATGATTATCTTAGACAAGACAGGACAGGGCATGTCCCCCTGACAGACTGCATCGAGAGAGAGATAGAGAGAGAGAGAGAGAGAGAGAGAGAGGGGGAGAGGGGGAAGAGCTACAGTTCTATAGAGCAAGATAGAGGATAGCGAGTGAGGGAGAGGTGTTTGTCTTCTGTATCAAGCTCTTTAGGGGTAGATTAGATGAGACCACCTCACAGAACGCCACTTACGTTGCCACTAACTACTATGTTCAGTAAACCACAACGTATAGTCTGTAATCTCGTCAGTGTATTCACAATACGCTGGCTGCAACAACACACAGCCACCAGGGCCCACAATACGGCACCACACACGCACGCACGCACGCACGCACACACGCACGCACACACGCACACTGACTTGATGATATCGATTAGCCACTGTGTGCTGTTGCTAAGGTTACTGGAGCCTATTCGTGACGGTTCTTGCCGATGACATACACACACACACACGGGAGAGTTAAACCTTGATTAGTGCTTGGGCAAAAAACAACAAAAAACTGACATGTTTTCGACTGCATCATTTAGGCTTTAGACACGTTGTCACTGGCCCTGTCCCCCCTGTCGACACTGACCATCAGACAGCAGTGTGACCCTTGTCAGCTGTATTTAGAGGCAAGTTACTTAACGTCGTTGTCGGGTGGAAACCTTGTATGTCCAAAACTCTTTGTTTTGCATTTATCATTTTAAAAATGATTTAAACTAGTGAAAACAGCAGATCTACAAGCACACAACGCCTCGCACCGCGAGGCATTGTGTGCTTGTAGATCTGCGGACCGATCGCGGACCGATTTCTCGGTCCGCGATCGTCAGCTCCCGTGGGACAATGTCCTATTGGCCAGAGGGGATGTCAATCAAGTCTCGGGGCGCAGCACCTCCCCCTATAAGACCCGTGACGTCCTTCCGTTCGGTCTCTTTCGCCATTTCTGCTCCACGCATACAGACGCGATTCTCACAGCTCCTCATCCAACGTAAGTATTTCTTCACTTGCTTTCTTCACAGAGAAGTTATAAACGTGCTGAAGATAGTCGAAAGCGACATACTAGGACGAGTCCGACGGCTTCGGCACTTTTCTTCTCTGTTCTCCGCTTCCAGCGATCACTTTCACCGTTTGGTAACCCTTTGTTGTGCTAGCTTAGCTATCCTAACCTAGACTAGCCTAGCCTTAGCCGCTACTCGTAGCCTTGCTAACTTTGCGGCCTTGTTGTGCTAACTTGTTGCTAGCTCCGCTTTCCCCTGTGTTGGGGCTAGCTCGATTAGCCTACGTTTACCAGACGTTGTACTGCTGCCTGCTTACCCTCTGCTTGTTTGTTTGCCCCCCGCCTCACAGCCCCTGTGCTTTTCGGCGAAGGACTGACCGTGGCGACTGCTAGCCCTCTTCCACAGCGCCTCACAGAAGGCTGCAAACTCGAGCTAGACGCGGACGACCCCCACCCACAGTGTATCGTCTGCCTCGGGTGGCAACATGCAGCGGACGGCATGGAGGACAGACCTGCGAGTTCCGGTTATTTTTGGGGAAGATTGGTTTTTCCACTTCTTGGACACGGTGGTTCCCCTGGGAGGCTTGGCGGTGGTCGAAAGGAGATCTTGGTCGTCTGGTCCTTCTATCTTTTTGGGATTGCTTCCTCTGTCTGTCCGGAGAGTGGTGGGCACCTTTGCCTGGTCTCCAGGGCTGTGGTGGAGAGAGTCCGACCTTGGCGTCCTGATCTTTTCTTTCCTCCTTGCTTGGAGGGAAGGCTTGGTTTGGGTCTTGGTCCTGTAGGACGGATAGACCTTCTTGTTGAGGGACTTAGGAGGATAGGGACACGCTGACCGGTTGTTCCGGTGGTTGGTTCCACTCCTGGACAAGAGTCGTCAGGACGACTCGTTCAAGAGTGGTTGTCGGGAGGATTGGTGCCTGGACCTGTCGGTCTTTCGGCTCCTCCTTTCATGCGAGAGACCTGCTTCCCTCTTGGGACCTCTGGTAGGGGGTCCTCGTGTTGATGGGGGTCGGGTAAGGCGCTTGTTGTGGCCGTAACCCTTGCAGCCGTAACCCTTGAGTGGTGGATCAGCCTGCGGTGCCCGCGGCTGTGGTACCCTCTGGTTTGCTGCTGCCCTTTCTTTGTTTGCTTTAGGTTGGGTTCCCTTGTAGTTCCCTTCTTGGGAGTCCTTCAGTAAGGCCTTGCTCTTACTGGGGGGTCCCTCATCTTCTGAGAATTTCCCTAACCTGCTTGTTGAGGTTCTACCCTATTGATAGGGTAGAAAGGACCCCTGCTTTCCTTTCCACCTCCGCCCATGTGGTCCCTTGGGTCTGGGGGTTTGTGG
Organism: Nannobrachium achirus; assembly: GCF_963921795.1. Classification (NCBI taxonomy): domain Eukaryota; kingdom Metazoa; phylum Chordata; class Actinopteri; order Myctophiformes; family Myctophidae; genus Nannobrachium; species Nannobrachium achirus. The sequence goes on from NC_137830.1 coordinate 35,386,438, forward strand.
ACTGGGACTTCCTTTGGAGGGGACATGTCCTGGCCGCAGTCATAAGAGGTGGTTAGATGTTGGCCTTCGTCGCACAGTTTACGTACCCCATAGGAAGGAGTTCCGACTGGAAGACCGCTAATAAACACAATTGTTTCGAACGAAACACCTGTTTATTTAGGTCTGAAAGGAGGAACTCCTTCCGGTCTCGGCCCTCTGTTCATATTTGGAGCAGAAAGGGTTTTTAAGAGACCTCTTTATCATAGCTCTGGACTACGCGCTCAGGAAAGCCATCAACGGGCGGGAGCAGGAGCTTGGCTTCACAATTACATCAAGGAAGTCTAGTAGAAACCCTGCTGTAGCCCTGGCAGACCTAGACTAAGCAGATGACATCTGCCTGGTGTCTGACCGTGTGGAGCAGGCGCAGGAACTCCTGAACAGAGTGGAGGTGGAATGTGCTAAGGTTGGTCTCAGACTGAATGCAAAGAAGACTGAGGTAATCACCTATAACATCCACATGGACCATCCGCTGATTACAACATCAGATGGCAACGCTCTGCGAGAGGTCAATGACTTCAAATACTTGGGTTCCTGGATGAACTCCACAGAACAGGACCTTAAGGTCAGGAAGGCACAAGCGTGGAGGGCCCTGAACGACATGTCAAGAGTGTGGTGCTCGAATCTCCCCCGACACATAAAGCTGAGCCTATTCCACGCCACTGTGGAGTCTGTCCTCCTGTATGGCTGTGAAAGCTGGACCCTGACACCCCCCACCCTGCAGAAGTCCCTGGATGGGTGCTACACCAGAATGCTACGAGCTGTTCTGAATGTGGACCAGAACATCCACATTACCAACTAGGACCTGTACAGGCAACTGCCGAAGCTCAGCAAGAAGGTAGCAGCGAGGAGGATGAAGCTGGCCGGCCACTGCCACAGACATCGGGAGCTCCCAGCCAGCAGGCTGGTCCTGTGGGAACCAACGCGCGGGCATTGATCGCGAGGACGTTCCGCGTTAACGTATGTGGACGTCCTGAAGAAGGATGCGGGAGCTGAAAGCTCTTCGGAGCTGGCCGGGTGTATGGAGAACCGGAAAGATTGGAGACTCCGATGGAAGCTCGTCTGAGGACGACCGAGAGAGAACGGAAGGACGTCACAGGTCTTATAGGGGAGGTCCTGCGCCCCGAGACTTGATTGACATCCCCTCTGGCCAATAGGACATTGTCCTACGGGAGCTGACGTACTTTTTTCCTGTATTTTGGTGGATCAGGGCGATCCCCCATAGGAAGGAGTTCCTCCTTTCAGACCTAAATAAACAGGTGATTAGTTCGAAACAATTGTGTTTTTCTTGTTCGTCTTTGTTTTCTTAAAAAAAATATATCATTGTCCTGACAAAGTGCCCTATATTTAAATGCAAAATTAATACAAATATTTGATACAAATAAAAATATTAAAACGTTTTCATGATGTTTAAAACAAATTGACACATTTCAAAACAATTTCAAGAAAACTTCAATCGATCTTCAAACTTCAATTAGACCAATCTACAAGCTCACAGCGTGTTGCCGAGCAAGGCGCTGTGAGCTTGTAGATCTGGGTCCCGGGGGAGGGGAGACATCACATTTCTCTTTTGGGTCTCGAGCCGAAAACTTTGGGAAGCACTGCATTCATTTTTAGTCCATGGACGAAATGTGGATGACAGCCAAAACACCAGTCAAATCCTTGAACACACAGGATCTGACCAGTGTTGTTTTTGACAGCAAATTTTGATTTAGTTTTAGTCATAGTCTTTTGAATAAAATGTCATTTAGTTTTAGTCATAATTTAGTCAACTGAAAAGTTTTAGTTTTAGTCTAATTTTAGTCGACTAAATATAAGATTTTAGGCGACTAAATCTACAGTTGATTTAGTCGACTAAAATGTATTTTGGCAGGCCTTGATGGCATCGTAATGACTGATTTTAAACTCGGTTGTGTGCTGAAAATAGCAGATCTACAAGCTCACAACGCGTCGCAGCTTCAGCACGCAACACCTGAGAGCAACCATACATAAAATGACTCTCTTCTCCACTAGTCCCTCCCTAACATTTTAGTCTAGTTTTTATTTTGTTGGCGAAATTGTCAATATATTTAGTCTTAGTTTTAGTCATCACAGCTTCATTTTTATTTAGTTTAGTTTTAGTCAACAAAATCAACACTGGATCTGACTGACTGTGTGTCAGGACGGAGGTGGAGATGTGTTTTCCTGCATGCGTAGCCAGGGACGTGCAGAGAATGTTAGAGAGGCAGGGGCTGACATTTCTAAAAAGGGCCTTTTGGTGAAAATATTGAAAATAGCCGACCTCCACCTCACAGTTAGTGAGCATGGAGGTCGGCTATTTTCGGTGCATGATACCACACTGAAATAAGCATAATCAAGTGAACACTGGAGATGTGGCGGAAAGCCATGGATTTCTAACCAGAGAGGGCAATTATTTCAACATAAGATGCTGCATTCAAGTTCACGAGAGTTTGGACAAGGGCAATTCTCTTGAATGCTGCCTTCAGGTATGGCATGGAAAGAGGGCATTAATTTGCATTTCTTTCACCAGAGTTAAAAACTGCATTCATGGTCTATCTGGAGAGAGGGCAGTTTTTACAGAAGGATAAAAGGGGCAGGGGCTCAAGCCCCCTTTGACGTCTATGTGTGCACGTGCCTGTGCATGGCCAGGTGACAGACACTGATGGATGCGTCCCTCCTGTCCTGCTCTGTCTCTCAGCTCAACGTCACAGAGACTACAGCCCAGCCTGAGGATTTATGAATACCCGGGGGAGATGGGGGGGGGGGGCTGAGTACAGCCAAATTATCTGGGCGTGGCACAGCCGGACTGCACAACTATCCATCTTCTCTCCCCCCCCCCCCCCCCCCCCCAGTGGCGTCAGTTCAGAAAAAGGTAAGGTATGGCAACATGACTGGTGTCTTGCACGCGCGCGAAGACACCAGTTATGTTGCAATACCTTAGCAACAGGCATGATACATTTATTTTAAGAAGTACATTATGTTTTTTTCCCCCAAAATGTCTATGGTTTCTTGGGCTGGATATGGCAGTCTGGAACAGTTGTTCAAGTGCAGCTGAACTTGACATAATATAGTAAACGTGCCACAATTAACAATAATGAATTGCACCTGTGCAGCTGATCGGCGGAACCTGGGAATATACCATTCTGTCAAGATGGGGAGAATAAAAGTGTGGAGAATATAATTATAATACCTTTTTAAATTTTGCATTTGAAGTTATTTTAATGTAATTTAACAACATAACCAGCACAGATAGACAATGAGACATTCATGGATTTATATTTTAAAGAAACTTGTATTCTCCCCCCTGGACCCACCAGGGTATGGCAGCTGCAAACCCCTGCCATACCCAATAGACGCCCCTGCCCTCCCCGCTTCTCAACTCAACTCAGCCCCCTGAAAACACACGGCAAAAAAATGTCTCTGACGTTCGGTCTGTCAGGGGGGCCACAAATCAAGCTGCGAGACAGAGTGGAAGTGTTCACACAAGCTGCCGGGCTTGAACTTGACATCAGGAGCAGTTAGCCAAGGTGTTCAGCTCCGGCATTGCAATCGTGTGGGTCAGGCCTTTTTTTTTTTTTTCAGAATGTTCCGGGGGCCAGTGGTAGCAGCCTACAGACAACCCACGGGTCAGACCATTCCAGGCAGTTCCTGGACAGGGGTGTCACACTAATTTCTGGGCCCTGGGTACAAGGATCCACTTACATTTTGTGATTTAACTATTGAAAAATAGCAGACATACAAGCTCACAGCCGCACTGCTGCGAGCTTGTTTTCTTGTAGAAGGAAAATGTGTGTCTTTCAATATTTCAGATCCTAAAAAAATATATATATAGCCTATATATATATGTTTCTATGTCAGTGGTTGCTCAAACTTTTTCATGTGAAGGACCCCCAAAATGATATGTATTTGGCCACGGACCCCCATCTCAAAATATTTAGTTCCAGGGAACCCCCCGCCCCCAGAAGCAAAATCGGAGACACAAACGTTCGCTTAAAAAATACACATATTCAAAGATTTGCACACATTTTCCCGACTTTTCAAAAATAGCAGATTCAATATTTAAACTATAAAATAATTCCAGGCCCCACCACCTTGGGCCCTAGTAACTCAGTCCCACTCCCCCCCCCCCCCCCCTCCCCCTTGTGACACCCCAGTGTCACAAGGGGGAGGACAGGGGAGGGGGACAGGGGAGGGGGGGGGGTAAAAGGGATGGGCCTAAAAAAAAACTGCTCTGACATAATGAACTTGAAATAAACATGACGCACCTTCCCCACAAAGCCAAATACCAGTGACCACTGACCAATGACCACATACTGGAATGACTTCTATCATATCAACTCTATGTCCTGTAGTGTTACACATCTCCATTCAGAAACATTTCCATTCAGAAGATTGACTCCCATTATTCTAAATGGAGGTGTCACCTAAACCTAACCTACAGTAAACCCTATAACCTAACCTCAGTGGGGGTATTTCTGAATGGGGATGTTTCTAAGTGGGGGTGTTTCTGAATGGAGGTCTGCCCCCAAGCTCACAACGCGTCGCGCTGCCTTCAGGTATGGCATGGAAAGAGGGGCATTTGCATTTCTTTCACCATAGTAAAAATTGCATTTATGGTCGGGGAAAAGGGCAGTTTTTACAGACAGATAAAAGGGCAGGGGCTCAAGTATGGGGTTATTTTTGACCCAATATACATTCGTATTCGTACTTGGCCTTTCTTTTACTCGTAAACATTTTTACAAAAAAAATTACACGTAAACAAATGAATTAGAAAAAAATATCCGTAAAAGAAAAAAAAGTATGAATGTTTTTTGGGAAGCTGCAGTGATTATAATGCCAAAACAAAAAAACAAGCCAAAATACGAATATTTTCTTACTGTTTTACGAGTTGTATTGTACAACAAATCTGTCAGTACGGTTACGAATCTCATACAAGCAGTGAGGAAAGGGCCAATAATCACGTGATCGGCAGAGAGCCAATGAGGTGAGGCCTTTCCACTAGCCAATCAAAATGCTCCACTGTTGGCAGGGCAACCAGCGGTTGCCATGTCTGGTAAAAGTGAGAACTGAATTCTGTCTTTGCATTTCTATAATTGTATTAAATAAGAGAAGTACTCTTTGTATTGTACTTCTTTTAAATTAAGGGGCCTCGGCATCAGCCGAGGGTCCCCCCGGGGACCCCCGCGGACCACCTGGCGCCGCCGCAAAGTGGCTCCGAAGGGGCTCAAAAATAGGAGCGTCACTTTCATGGGAAATTCGGGACTTTGACCGTGCGGACCCCCTCCATGGGTGACGGGACCGGGGCAAACGTGACAGCGCCGCCTGGTGGCGGCCCCCCAGTACTGCAGCGCACATAAAAACCCATAACTCGGGCTAGGAGCGACCGTTCGAGACGGGACCGGTACCCACACGTCCGGCTCGGGGCCCCGGTGCCGGCCGTGGCCGAGCGCCACCCGGCGGCCAAATGGCGGTACTGCAGGCGGGTAAAAAATGCCGTAACTCTAAAAAAGAAAATAAACAAAAATAAAAATAAAACAATTCACAGGAGAGACCCCCTCCGAGATGCGGGGGTCCGGGGACCCCCGGCAGGGCCCGTGGAGTGGAGCCGGAGCTCGTAGATCGGCTACTTTTTGGTATTTCAGCCTATTTTTTTCGAGTGGCGTGGGGAAACGCGGGGGTTCCCCGGGGTGGGGGACCCCTCGGGGACCCCCCCCCCGGCAGCCGGCCCCGTCTCTCCCGGTGGCTCGGGGCAGAGTTTGCCCCGGTCCCGTCACCCATGGAGGGGGTCCGCACTGTCAAAGTCCTGAATTTCCCATGAAAGTGCCGCTCCTATTTTTTTGCGTCAGTGCAACCACACTTGCAATTTCCCAGGATGGCACCTTTCTAGTTTATTTATGTTTTTCAACATAACTTTTTTGAAAATAGCAGATCTACAACAATCTCACAATGCATCATATGTGGTCCATAGATCTAGAGAACATCATAGATCTGTAAGACATGGGGATGGGCCTTTAGATTTATAAAATATGTGGGTCCATAGAACCTTAGAACATAGGGATGGATCAATAGATGATCTATAAAACATATGGATGGGACATAGAAACATGGATTGACCAATCTATAGAACATGGGGATGGGCCTGTAGATCTGTAAAAATATGATGACTCCATAGATCTTTAGAACATGGGGATGGGCCTGTAGATCTATAAAACATATGATGACTCCATAGATCTATAGAACATGGGGATGGGCATGTAGACCCGTAAAACATATGATGACTCCATCTATTAATAGAACATGGGGATGGGCATATAGATCTGAAAACATATGGATGACTCCCTAGATCTATAGAACTATGTATTTTTTATTTATATCATTTTGTTATTTATTTTATTTCATTTCATTGTAGTATAATAGGGCCTATTATATGAGGAACGTAGCGAAAAGAAAGCAGAGATTACTCACTTTTACCAGACATGGCAACCGCTGGTTGCCCTGCCAACAGTGGAGCATTTTGATTGGCTAGTGGAAAGGCCTCACCTCATTGGCTCTCTGCCGATCACGTGATTATTGGCCCTTTCCTCACTGCTTGTATGAGATTCGTAACCGATTTTTTTCTAATTCATTTGTTTACATGTAATTTTTTTTGTAAAAATGTTTACGAGTAAAAGAAAGGCCAAGTACGAATACGAATGTATATTGGCTCAAAAATAACCCCATACTCAAGCCCCCTTTGATGTCTATGTGTGCATGTGCCTGAGAGAGAGAGAGAGAGAGAGAGAGAGAGAGAGAGAGAGAGAGAGAGAGAGAGAGAGAGAGAGACAGACACACAGTGGCAGAGAGGACAGGCTTGACGGTGGGCCTCCCAGTTCAAATAGCTCAGAGTTTGCAGACACGTTGTCTGCCTGGCAGGCCAGAGACAGCACTGGCTCCAAGATTTCACACACCTACACGCCACATTCTCACACTGCCTGACACTCAATTCACAAACGCACGCACGCACACACACACACACACACACACACACACACACACACACACACACACACACACACACACACACACACACACACACACACACACACACACACACACACACACACACACACACACACACACACACACACACACAGGGACGTGCTGGGCCCCTGATTCAGCCCGGGAAAAAGAGTTGCAGAGGCCCTCATTGCGCGCTATAGAGAGAGATCTCTCTATAGCGCTGCTGCTACTCAAAGATTTGTCATTTCAGATCATGACAAGTGACAAGCCAGTGGGCCAATTACATGAGTTATATTTCGTCGTTGTCAGGAGGAAACCTTATGTCCAAAACCGTTTTAAAAATGATTTAAGCACACAACGCACAACGCCTCGCGGTGCGAGGCGTTGTGTGCTTCTAGACCGGCTGTTTTCACTACTTTTGTGCAAACAGTTTAATTTTTACTTTTGTGCAAACAGTTTTATTTTTTCCTAATGGCCGTCCTGGACTGGCCGGGAATGAACCGGCCGTTCGGGAGTTGTCCCGCTTTTCCCAATGGCCAGCACGTCCCTGGCACGCACGCACACACACACACACACACACACACACACACACACACACACACACACACACACACACACACACACACACACACACACACACACACACACAGAGACATCGCTACAGTCGGGTGGAAACCTTGTACTGTATGTCCAAAACCGTTTAGGCGTTGTTGTGTGCTTGTAGATCTGCTATTTTCACTAGTCTTGCACGACGGTCTTGTGTGGTGAAACTATTTGGGAGATACAAGGTTTCTGCCCCGACACTGACTGACGATATGTGGGTGCACAACATGTGTCCCACCACACACACACACACACACACACACACACACACACACACAAACAGCAGTATCATGGTATCTCACTAGGCTCAACGTGAGGTGCGTATACAATCCGACATAGTACAAAAAAAAATAGTCATGTGACCATGGGCACCTCGTTGCCACGGCGACTCCTCGTTCCCCTTGAACATGTCGGTCACAGTATGCAGAGTTAGGCTGACCCCCCCCCCCCCCCCACATCCTCCAAACACACCCACCACCTCTTTCCATCTGTACACTAAAGAGAGGGGAGAGTGAGGTTCAAATGTGACCTGAAACTAATATTTGCGCATGGCAGTGGAATCTGAAAATAGCAGAAGAGTAGGAGGCTTCCTTTATATCCTCCCCTCCCTCGCCCCCCTACCCCGTCATGGTACAGTAGCAGCACAGATAGGCCTATACTGAGGTGTCCTGGTTGAACAGATATCTGGGAATCGTGTGTGCTTTCACTTCCTCTAGCCCGGTGGTTCCCCAAACTTTCACATTTCAAGTTCTCCCCTTAACTCTGACAATGTAAAAACGGAACCAAATGAACCCGTCAGGGTTCATTTGTAACTCAAATTTTGCTTCTGGGTGGTCCCTGGAACTAAATATTTTGAGATGGGGGTCCGTGGTAGCCTGATTTCAGACTCAGCTCACGCTTTAGTCTGAAACTGTGCCCTGTTCTGAGCGATTTACGGGGGACTTTTTTGCGAGCGTGCACGCGCGTGTCCGCGCGCGAGTGATCGCGACGCACGGTGATCGAGACGCACGGTGGACGCGACGCACCGTCGGGGAGTGTGTGTGTGATTGTGTGTGTGTCTCTGTCTGTGCCAGTGACTGCTTCCACACAGAACTGCGACCAGAAACTTGTAATCAACATTAAACAGCTTGGTGAAATCAGTGCGCTCGTGCGTGTGTGTGTGTGTGTGTGTGCCTTCCTCAGCTGTGTGTGTGTGAACTTCGTTTGAATCGTTTCAACTGCTGCGCGGATTGGATATTCGTTAGACCCACCCCACCCCCACCCCCACCCCGCGCGCTCATTGGACAGCCGAAAATAAAAACCGATTCATGTACTAAGCTCCAGACCAGAGAAAGAGTCCACTCTGAGAGTGGGCGGGGTCTCTGGTCTGGAAGCAGGCTAGGTCCGTGGCCAAATAAATATAATTTTGGGGGTCCTTCACATGAAAAGGTTTGAGAACCACTGACACAGTAGTCTCTCAAGAACAGACTAACTGAGCTCCATTTAAGTGAAAATGACCTTTTCTTTGACGATGGCTGGCCAGATTACTAACATAGAAACATAGGGTTTTCAAAAACTCTTAGAAGGATTCAAAAGACACTTATAGAATCGGGTCAAAATTCTAATTTTCACGATTTTTCAAAAATAGCAGATCTACAAGCTCGCAGTGTGGCACTCGGTGTCACGCTGTGAGCTTGTATAATCTGCTATATATATTTTTTTTACAATAATGTGTACCCGTTCTAGGAACCCACAGAGTCCCTGGAATCCACTTTGAGAAACACTGCTCTAGTCTAGCCGGTGGTTCCCAAAACGGTGTGGCACATGGGACCAGGTGTGTCTTGGGATTTTGTGACGACCACACATTATTGTATATACACACTGCAATACTGTGTTGTTGTCATGAAGAAAATACAACCTGGCATCCCTACTTGAGCATAATAGGTTTTATTTTATTACAAGAAATTAGCAGATTTACGGGGTGCCCGCTGGCCAACCAGTCAGTAGGAGCGAGATCATTTAGCGACCTACAACCGGGTCGCGACGTGGTCGGTAGTTTTCAGCGACCGGGTCGCTAAATCGAGCGACCGGGTCGCTAAATCACCGACCGCGCCGCTAAATCGACCGACCCGGTCGCTAAATCTACCGACCTGCCTGCAGTTTTAGGTCGGTAGATTTAGCGACCCGGTCGGAAGATTTTGCGCCCCAGTCGGTCGATTTAGCGACCCGGTCGCTCGCTTTAGCGACGCGGTCGGTGATTTAGCGACGTGGTCGGTGATTTAGCGACCCGGTCGGGAGGTTGCGTGGCAGGTTAGCCTAACTGAGGTAACGGTCGGGAGGTTGCGTGGCAGGTTAGCCTAACTGAGGTAAGGTTACTGAGGTTAGGTTTAGGGTTAGGGTTAGGGTTAGGGTTAGTAGGTCGGTGGAAGATTTAGCGACCCGGTCGCTCCATTTAGCGACCCGGTCGCTCGATTTTGCGACCCGGTCGCTGAAAACTACCGACCACGTCGCGACCCGGTTGTAGGTCGCTAAATGATCTCGCCCTCTCTCCAACCAGTCCAGAAGCATACCACATAGCTAGGCTTGGTGCAGCCTGACAGCGTGTCGCTGGTTCGATTCCCGATTCTGACTACCTTTGCTGTCTACAGTCAATAAAGGCATAAAAAAGACCAGAAACATAGAAAAAGAATTCACAAGTTCAAGTTCACTACACATTGCAATGCCACTACTGTGTCATGAGCCTGAACATATCAGCTATTTCAGTAAATACAGGTGTGCCTTGAGTTTATTTTTTTACTTGCCCATTGGCGTAGATTGACAAGATGTTTGAAAACCTCTGCCCTGGCCTCTTCAGTTGAAGTCAAATAGAAGTGTGACGGTTCCCTCAGTAGGAGGTCATGTGGTTATGTTATATGTGTTACTCATTAGGTTAGGGTTATGTTCTGTGTAGTTTGCTTTGTGGTCATTTCTGTTCTCCTTTTCCCCAATAGGACTGGGGAGCAGTAACTAATTGATTGGCCATCAAGCACATTGGCGTGCACCTGGACCCGGGTGCCAACACCCTATAAAATCCAGCTTCCCCAGTCCTTTCACCAGTTCTGTTCATTTCTGTTTTCCGCTCCACTTCTGCCCTTTTCTTTTCTGTTCAACACATGCTACACTCACACACACGACTACACCATTCACTCATCAATGCACTACACTACTGACTTTACTGACTTCCACACCTCACATTTACTTTTGGTTTGTTTGATTACTATCGATTATTTAAATAAATTATATTTTCTTTGATTAAACTGCGTCTCCCCCTTATTTTTGTTGTGTTTCCTGGCACCCCTAGTGCCAGGACCATAACAAGAAAGCTTTGATGATGTTACAACTTTGACAGAGGCAAGATAATATTAATTTGACCACTTTGCTGTCTAAAGCTCGCACAACAAAATCCTCCCGCGTGGCTCTGAGGAGAACAGAGCACCTTGTACACTTAAAAGCACAACGTTATCCCTTTCCCAGGCAGCTTGTTTGTTTAGAGGAATGCCACGACGTTAGAATAACCACTTTAAGGGCTTTGGGTTCATGGACCACTGGACCGCCGTCATTTGACGTCACCGGCGGCGGAAGTGAGAGCAACGCTCAAGCGACAAAGTCAACAATAACAACAACAACTGGTGGCAGGGCCGGCAAGCTCGCGCTGCAGAGCTGCGGGGCGCAGGGGAAGCAAGGCAGTGGGGCAGGGGCTGGGGTTGGCTGTGGATCAGTCAGATACCACTCATACCAGCCAGACCACCTCCCGGACACACTGCAGGCTCCGTGAACAACAAGCGCGCACCGCTGACCGCCGTTATGGCGTTGCGACAACATTTACTTCTGAAGAGCTCGCGAGTCTCCGTAGAGTTCAACCTGAACGTCCCGACCGCCGGTACGCCAGCGTGGACGTAGATACACACTCAAAACATCCATGCATGTGCGCACGCTTGCATTTGGTGGATGTGGAAGTGTAGAAGAAACACACGCACACGCACGCACACGCACATGTACACACAAAATAGAAAAACAGACGCTGATACCCTGGTACACTGCATAGCCTGCGGCGTTAAATTAAATCTGCAATCCAGAACAAATCTTGATGAACAATACGTAATGCTCACAACGCCTCCCGTTGCGAGGCGTTGTGAGCATGTAGATCGGCTATTTTCACAATTTCTGCCTCTAATATTTGACAATTTGTCCAATTTTTAATTTGTAATTTTAGAGGTATTAAAAAGTGCTTAAATTGCCACTTTAGAAATGTGCAGATACCCTCAATACACTTAAACGGTATGTTGGTTTAGTTTACTGTTGAGAGAGAAAACAATGTTGCACATTAAGTTAATCATCTGGGGACCCCCCAAAATAATTTGGAGACCACCTGGAGGTCCCGAGTCCCGACCCACAGGTTGAGAACCACTGCTTTAGACCTGGACACCTAACGGTTGACAAGCAGCCCCGCCTGAAGCTCATGCATGGATAGCTGTAGAAATGTGGTCTCTTGCGCAGGAGACTCGGATCGGAGAGCCAGGCAGGACACTTAGGCCGGCTTTACACTGCTACTGAAATCTAGCCTGAATCAGATCTGAGTCACATCAAAAGTGGAATTTTTTCTAAATCCAGACAGGTCACATGCAGGTCACATGAAAAGGTCACATGAAATCCGATTTTGAAAACCCACATCCAAAGGTGGTTTCAAATCCGATCCATATCGGATCTGAGGACATCTGTCTTAGTCTGAAAGCAGTAACCACATCCACCCCATAGAGTTATACGCAAGTCACATGCAAGTCACATCAAAATGACCAAACATCACTTGCTGCGCGACCCGAGCGTGCGGAGCTAAAACCAGAGAGAAGAGTGAAACAGAAGAGTAAAGAAAAGAAGAGAGAAAAACAATATTGTAACGTGTGTTTACTATGGTCTATTATGTCGCATTTCCTGAACGTAATCAACTAGCGTCGACGAAGTGATGTAACGCCATGACGCCTACGTCGTTACCACGGTAACCAAAGCAGATATGTAGACACAGCGTCAGCTTTGGGCTGACGCTGTTAAAATCAGTCTGAACGCACAGATCCGATCAGGTCACTTCCGCAAATGCAGTGTGAAAAGTCGGGCCAAAAGATCACATTTGAGAACCAAATCGGATTTGGTCTGGATTTGTCTGCAGTGTAAATCTGGCCAAAGGTTAGCTATGCGTACTGACCTTTGCAGGTTTTGCCATCAGGTTGCAGGGTGAATCCCACAGGGCAGCTACAGCGCACCCCAGTGGCCGTGTCTTTGCAGGTCCTGTCACAGCCTCCATTGTTCACAGCACAGGTCTCTGAACACACACACACACACACACACACACGCACACGCACACGCACGCACGCACACACACACACACACACACACACACACACACACACACACAACAACAATAACACACAATAACACACGCACACACAGCAGAGATGAGGGGTGAAAGGAAGACATCTGACTAACAAATTCTTCTTCTTAAAAAAAAAAAAAAAAAAAAAAAGAGCCTTAAAATGAAGAGAGAAAACAACAAAGGTGGTGGTGGGTTGGGAAAAAGCTTCCATGCACAGGGAGATACAATACAGTGTTATTAAGGGGTGCTGTGTATTCTCCTTCTTCTAACACAAAACCAAGTGCGATCACGTGGGATTGCAAAACGTTTTTTTTTTTTTATATAAAACTAAAAAGGATGCTAAACCAAAAAAAGGTTAATATTCAAGTCGTACATTTTCACAAAAAAGAAAAAAAAATATGCATCACATTTTGGTTGAACTCAACGGTCTGCGGGTAGTTCCTGTTTCCAAAAAAGGTGACAAGAAAACGTTAATTTAGCAGAAAGGCAGGTGAAGGTTAAGCATGGGGTAAAATGAAGTGAGGTGCCTGGAACACTCCGGCAGCACCACGGTGTATATTTTTCCTCCTAGAAAAGTATTCTTGTACATGAGGCAGATAAGGTTTGCTTGGACTTGCGAATATTGCCCAAGCTAATCCCAAAACAAACAGGCACTAAATGGTAACTCTAGCTCACCTGCGCAGCCTCTGTTGCTTTAGCAAAGTTCAGCTCACACTTTCCCAATGGGCATTGAGAAGCGCTGACTAGGCTGAAACTTGACATTGACTCGTGTTTGTTGAGGGGGAATTCAATAAAACTCCAATCTAAAGAGGAAATCTCACACAGCAACTCCACCGCCATTGATAGTTTTTTTTATGTCAGCAATATCCGAGAAACTCACATCTGACTCATTGCTTTGAGCAAATTAGGTATACAAACACATGTATGCGCTAAGTCAGAGACATTATACGTCTTTGATGTACTTTCACAGTTAAAAGTGTAAATGCTCGGAGGCCATGTGTCCAGGTGTGTCGCACCAAATTCTGGGCCCTGGGTACATTCACTGTGGGCCCCCATGAATTTTCTTTGTAGGGGGAGGGGGTTTAACCCATTTAGACTGGGAACACATTATTTTGTGCTTTAACTATTGAAAAATAGCGAAAAGGTCTTTGAAAAAGTCTTAGAAAAACCTAGGTTTCCATGTCAGAGGTGCTCAAACTTTTTCATGTGAAGGACCCCCAAAATGATATGTATTTGGCCACGGACCCCCATTTCAAAATATTTAGTTCCAGGGACCCCCAGAAGCAAAATTTGAGTTACAAATGTTTGCTTAAAATATACATACAAAAAAGATTTGCACACTTTTCAAAAATAGAAGATGTACAAGCTTTGCAGCGCGGCACTCGGTGCCGCGCTGTGAGCTTGTATATCTGCCATTTTTCAATAGCTAATTATAAAATATTTAAGGCCCCTCCACCTTGGGCCCTAGTATCTCAGTCCCACTTTCCCCCCCTTGTGGCGCTCCTGCATGTGTCTAGGGTTGGGATCCGGAAACCGGATCCAACGCTGAGGAACCAGCATCAGTTTCAGTTCCATCACAATAGACCTTATTCACACCGCGGCCATCTTGGATCACATGACTTCCTGGGATAGCAGCCTGCATTACAAACCATTGTGAACAATGGAGCGATGGTCCCAAAATATGAGTTCTATTCAACCATTTTCTTTTGACCAAATCGACAAATGGGCAGATGACAACATCAACATCCCTAAAAGGATTAAATAGAAGGCCACAATATTCATGGTAGTTAGGTTACACAGTTACTCTGTACAAAGACTTGCTACAGTATCTGTGCAGACTAGTGCTTGCTCTGCCATCATAATAGTTAATATTAATGCATCGTGATTTTTGTATATTAATTAGGAACAATCTAACAACAAATCGTTAATATGATGGTGGAGCAAGCACTGCACAGATAGCAAGTCTTTGTACACAGTAAGGTTGCAACCTAACTTACCTTGAATATCGTTACCATGGATGTAATCAATCTACTGTAGCCCTTCTATTTAATAATTTTGGGGATGTCATCTGCCCATTTGTCAATTTGGTAAAAAGAAATTGGTTGAATAGAACTCATATTTTGGGACCATCGCTCCATTGTTCACAATGGTTTGTAATGCAGGCTGCTATCCCAGGAAGTCATGTGATCCAAGATGGCCACGGTGTGAATAAGGTCTATTGGAACCGTTTCCAGAACCGGTTTGATCACACTGTCAGAGCTGGCTGGTGGACTTCAAGTATGCTAATTAAAGGAGTCGTTCAGACCAAAACACATATAGGGTTAAATCTGTACGAATGGAACCAAATGGACCCTCAGAGTTACAGACCTCTTAGGGTCCATTTGGAAAGCCCTATGGGGCTTTTAAGCCGTGACATCATTTTGTAGGCAGAGGAGAATCTGCCCCCAGAGCATTTTCTGTCCCTCGCTATTTCAAAAAAGAACGACTAAAAAATAACGACTAAAGTATAATTCTAACACTTTCCTTTCAACAACAAAGATAAGAAAAATGTGTAAATAGTAAAAATAGTAAAAAGATTCACGGAAAATGGGGGCAGAAATTCTCCTCTGCCTACAAAATTATGTCATACTTAACAGCCCCATAGGAATCATTAAAGCGAACAGTTAAAGGGATATTTCACTTTCAAAAAAAACTTTTGGTCATTTTATCATCAGGCTTTTATGTACACCCTGAATACTACCCTCCTAATACGTGAGCAGGCGATGTTTTTTCGATAACTTTTTTCATTTATTTTTAATAATTCTTTGGGAGAATGGAAAAAGGTTAATACAATAAAAAAATTAGTAAAAAATAAATGAAAAAAGTTAGAGAAAACACGGCCTGCTAACGTATTAGGAGGGTAGTATGAGTCACCAGAATAGAATACAGTGTTTTTGATGAATTTATCATGGTTAAAATGGAGTTTGAAGTTACAATGGGTGTGTATGGGGAGGCGTCCTGCAGGAAGAAGGCCTGGTAACATTTACATCAAATATCTAAATATTGAATCAATCACATTAAAATCTGTTTAGGGTGTTCATAAAAGCCTGATTAGACAATACAATGACAACGTTTATCTTTTAAGTGAAATATCCCTTTAAGGAAGGACCGTTAACTCATCCTCTGCAAAAAAATACCCCTTTGTACCCCTTCCCTGCCATGCCCGAGGAACCCGAAGATTTAATAAGCTTTAATTTAAAAAAAAAATTATCGAGGCGGAACTAAAATAGGCCGGAACTAATGCTCCGTGATCGGTTTCTACACGGACACATTATTGAGCGGACCAGTTAACATTGAGACCGTAAACCGGAAGCGGCTGTCCGTCCTCTATCCTCTATTCGTTGGCTTTCTGTGTAAACACGGCAGCTTACAGACGGAGAACTTATGGATCAATTGAAAAAAAATAAAAGTATTTGAGAAGCTGATGGAATACGCGAACACACCATGCATAGCAGTGTTCGATCACGCACGATGGGAACTGGATTAGCGGCCGCTTTAACAGGTAGGAGAAGCCAGCAGTGAAAGACATAGAAATAACTTCGGGCTCCTCGGCCGTTAACTACGAATGAGTTAAGATGGAATCGTTAAGGGACCGGAATCGTTAAATTAAGGGACCGGAATCGTTAAGATTCCAACCCTACGTGTGCCTCAGGACAAAGACGTTCAACACCTCTACAGAAACATTCCTCCGTCCAGAAAACAGCGTACCAAACAGCATCCCGGCGGCCAAAGGTGGCTGATGGCCGACATCTGACATTATAATCTACAAGCAAAAGCAGGCAGGTGTTTATGAAGGGTTCATGAATAAAGGACCGTCTAAACCGCATGCATCCCAAACAGTGAGGTAACATTTTATGGGTATCACTATATTTGTTCAATACAAATTCAAAGGTTTCTTATTTATTTATTTAGTGGGGGGGAGAAAAAAAAAACGTTGTAGATCGGCTATTTTCACATAAAATGTCACTTTTTTGGGGGGGGGGGGGTCTCGAGCTAAAACCTTTGGGAACCGCTGGTCTGAGCCATTACAGAACATATCCATCACCAGAGATCAGGCTTGAAGTTCCTCTCTCTGTACACAGGGACAAAACCCTGGAAGCAGAAATAGTTCATCATCTTTGGCAACTTGTCTGATGGGTTCTGTGGGCCGTGTGCGTGCGTGCGTGCGTGCGTGCGTGCGTGCGTATGTCTGTGCTTAAGCCAAAAGGTGTACCCACGTGCATGCACGTGTGCACAAATGTGCGTATACCGCTTTGACGGATATGCACGTGCGACGTGCGTGTGTGTGTGTGTGTGCGTGGAGAGAGAGGGAGAGAGAGAGAGAAGAGGTGGTGTTTATGGGTCAAAATGATTTATACTGAGTACAGTGAAGCCCTATCATTAGTGGAGGGTGAGTACAGTCCTGTTTGGAGAGCCCGTCTCTCTCCATGCCTGCCTACCAGGCTGCCACGCCCCAAGCCCAGGGCCAGGCTGAGCGCTGGGGGAACACAGTAGACACTCTCCGTCCGCCCCTGATTGATGTGCTGGACAGGCCCCTCAACAGCAGGGACGTGCTGGGCCCCTGATTCAGCCCGGGAAAAAAAGAGTTGGAGAGGACCTCATTGTGCGCTATAGAGAGAGATCTACTCTCTTTGAGTAGCTGCTGCTGCCACTCAAAGATTTGTGACAAAGTGACAAGCCAGTGTGGGCCAATTACATGAGTTCTATTTCGTCGTTGTCGGGTGGAAACCTTGTATGTCCAAAACCGTGTGTTTTGTGTTTATCATTTTAAAAATGATTTAAACTATAGTGAAAACAGCCGATCTACAAGCACACAATGCCTCGCACCGTCTCTAACGGCCGGCCTGGACCAGCCGGGAATGAACCGGCCATTCGGGAGTTGTCCCGCTTTTCCCAAGGCCAGCACGTCCCTGCCCTCAACAGCAAGGACGTGCAGAGAATGTTAGAGAGGCAGGGGCTGAAATATCTAAAAGGGCCTTTCGGTGAAGATATTGAAAATAGCAGACCTCCGAGCTCACAACGCGTCGCGGTCGGCTTAGAGGTCAGCTATTTTCACTACTTGCATTCATGGTCTGGAGAGGGCACTTTTTTACAGACGGCTAAAAGGGCAGGGGCTCAAGCCCCCTTTGATGTCTATGTGTGCACATGGCCCCTCAACAGCCCTCCTCTCCTCCTCCCCTCCTCCAAAGTAGCCTCGCGTAGCCAGGCTTACTCATCTGCGAAGAGAAAAGCCTGGTGACAATATCAGGCAGAGACTGTTCAGCTTCCGCCGTGAGAATTTCAACGGAAGACTACAACGCATGACGCAACTTCCGTTAGACACAGCACTTCCGCCACTTCCGCTAGAACCAACCGGAAGTCATATTGTGGCCAGGGTGCCTCCAAAGCCTGCACAGTCTGCACCTAAGAACCAGTGGTGGAAGAAGTATACTCATATGGAAATACTCCGTTACAAGTACAAGTCCATGTGTTCAAAATGTACTAATAGTACAAAAGTATTGGTGTCAAAATGTACTTGAAGGGATAGTAACTTCCCCAAATGATTTATTTTCCTGAACCAATAATTTGATAACCGACAGCAGTTCCCTATGGAGACACAAATTGGGCTGTATTTTGATTGTCTTAAGTACCTGCTCTTATGCATTAACTTTAAGGCCTGTCCATACTGTCTCCGACCACCAAACTTTTCGTTGGAGAGGTCCGACTATCCGACATGCAGCTTTCCGAACTCTAATTCGGGGTAATGCTTTTCAGAAGATGCAAGTGACGTCATTTTGTAGTTGAACCGGACCTTTCCGGTGAAAGGTTTGGTGGTCGGAGACAGTATGGACATGCCTTTAAGTTAAGGCATAAGAGCTGGTACTTAAGACAATCAAAATAGAGCCCTTTAGAGTCTCTTCTGTGTCTCCATAGGGAACTGCTGTCAGTCATTATTGTGACCGTAGGTCGCAGTCAACTATGATAAAGGGCACATCTTGTCCGTACGTATCTTGAAACGCCTCAATGTCTATAGCTGTTGACCTGTTTGTTGACATTATGACATCACATGTCATCAAAGATCAAACCCTGGATATCCATACAGTACATGGAGACGACTGGAGCTGACCTCTACATCTCAACACAAGTCACACCTGCAAATTAATTACCTCCCTGTTATGCCCATATATCCCTGCCCTCTACATCTGATTCCCAGATGATGTCCTGTTGGGGCAACCACACTAATAGAATCCCTTTCATATAGCCCATCAATATTATGCCCATATCTAGGAATGCCCATATATGGACATATTGTGTCAGTTTAACCAGTCCAACTTAAACAACCAACTGCAACTCGAATCATACTTGCAAATGAATTCCGTATTGGCGAGGTCGCTTTTTTGCCCTTAGGCGTCTTACTGGTTATACACATTGTTTTGTCATCACAGTGTGAGTTACAATACAAACCCCCAAATCAGTCCTCCAGTTCTAGGCAACACAGAAGGGGGGAAACTTTTTTTTTTTTTCACGCAACTCCTCTAAGGTATACTAATGACATAGTTCAATCCATCTATAAATGCGAGAAGTCTCTGCGTGTCTGTCTGTAATCCGCGTATCTCGAGAACCGTTCGTCCCACCGGCTTCAGATGCGTTCCCCGCCGTGGCGCGGAGTGCAGTGCCGGGCCTCGACCCGACCCGACGCGCGGTTTTCCCGAACGGGCGCGAAACGTTCGGAATCTCCATATGCGGGGCTGATTGTTGACATCAGGCTGTTCCGGAGGAAATCGGCGCAAGCGCTGACTCATTGTGACATCACTTCATAAAATGCTCTGACATCACGTACGCCACATGAGTCAACAAAAAATCTCTGTGAGTGTGTATGTATGTAATCCGCGTATCTCGAGAACCGTTCGTCCCACCGGCACGCACGTTCTCCATAAATGTGCATAAAATGAATGCCCGTATGCGGAGCTGATGTCTGACATCAGAGTTTTCCGCAACCGGTACCGTGTGTGCAGAGATCTTCATATATGGGCATAAGTGGACAAAGACAAACAGATGGTCAAAACGGGTCCTATGACAACAGGTATATTGGGGTTTGCATTAAAGTGTGGGGCATTCATTCCCTATTTCAAATTCGGCACGCGCGTAAAATGGACGCAGATAGACAGATAACTCCATATATGGGCATAAAATGGACCCAGAACTATATCTGCAGTGATCTCCATATATGGACATAAAATGGATGCCAACAGACAGACAGATACAGATATCTCCATATATGGGCATAAATGGACACAGGCAAACAGATGGTCAAAACTGGTCCTATGACAACAGTATAATGGGGTTTGCATTAAAGGGCGGGGCATTCATTCCCTATTTCCGAGTTGGCCAGGTCGCCGACTAGACGCTGGGCCGCCCAAAGGGCGGCCCAGCTTCTAGTATTGAAAATGGGTGGTTTTCCCCTTTAAGTGCAGCGCTTAAAGCGATATTTCACTTACAAAAATCGTTTGGTCATTTTATCGTCTAATCAGGCTTTTATGAGCACCCTGGACACATTTTAAATTGCTTGATTCAATATTTAGATATTTGATGTAAATGTTACCAGGCCCTCCTCCTCTAGGGCCCCTCCCCATACACACCCATTGTAACTTCTAACTCCATTTTAACCATGATAGATTCATTAAAAACACTGTTCATTTTTCTGGTGACTCATGCATACTACCCTCCTAATACGTGAGCTGGCCGTGTTTTTCCGATGACTTTTTCATTTATTTGTAATAATCTTTATTGTATTTAATTTTTTCCATTTTCCCAAAGAATTATTAAAAATAAATGAAAAACGTTATAAAAAAACATGGCCATGTATTAGGAGGGTAGTATGAGTCACCAGGAAAAATAATGGATGTTGTTAATGAATCTATCATGGTTAGAATGGAGTTAGAAGTTACAATGGGTGTGTATGGGGAGAGGCCCTGGAGGAGGAGGGCCTGGTAACATTTACATATCTAAATAATATTGAATCATGCAACTTAAAATCTGTCCAGGGTGTTCATAAAAGCCTGATTAGAAATATCCCTTTAAAGGTGATACACCATGCATCTAAAAGTATTTATGTCATATTGTTTATGTCCCAAAAAAACGTTTTTCAGAAGGTTTGAGGCTAAATTACCACTCCTGAATAGAGAGCCTCTCATTTTTGAATGGCTCTCAGAGCATTTTCAGCTGCAGTACCACCTTTGGCCTGAACTGCGCCACCCCCCCAAATCTTTTTTTTTCTTTTTTTTTTTTATATCTTTTTGAAAAAGACGTCACAAACGGCAGCAAATCTGGACAGCCTGTTTTGAGAACCCGTGGGATGCTTTTAACCTCCACCTTCCCAAAACCAGAGAAAGACACAACGGTCTGAAATGGGACTTTGTGAGGATAGAAGGTGCTAGTGGGACCCCAAAAAAAGGTTTTAAACGGCGGCGTTCCCGCTACTCCAGCGACAGTTCAGATATCGTCGTTGTCGGGTGAAAATCTTGTATGTCCAAAATCGTTCGTTTGAATTTATAATTTTTAAATTATTTAAACTAGTGAAACAGCCGATCTACAAGCATACAACACCTCGCGGTGCGAGGCGTTGTGTGCTTGTAGATCTGCTGTTTTCACTACTTTTGTGCGACGGCCTTGTATGATTTGCAAAACAAAGTACAAATTTGGAGATACGAGATGTCCACCCGACAACGACGATATACTGTACTAGTGTTGTTGCTGCTCTTATACCACCATTATTACTGGGGTTGGTGTGGGCCAGACAGTAGCCCCCCGCGGGCCGCAAATGGCCCGCGGGCCGCCTATTGGGGAACCCTGCTCTACATTGATCTGAGCTGATCTTTTGAACTATCAACACCTCTAGAACCATCTGAGTGGCCCTGGTTGTGTATAGTGGTTGCCTCAGCACTAAGTTCAAGCTGGTTGGGGAAAGGCAGAAGAGGTAAGCGGTCTTGAGCAGCCCCACCACCGTATTTCCAGAGAACAGGAGGTCGAGGTGATCGGCGGAGCAAGGGGTGTTCCAGGGGCGACCGCAGTTTTCCTGGTGAACCTGAGCGTGGGGTGGTCAGGTGGTGGGGGCCGATGGGCAAGGAGGGCTTATGAGAGCTTATGAGAAACAACTTAAATAAGACCTTAAAACCTGGCGAAAACAGTTGCTTGCATTAGCGCAAGATGACGATAAAGGAAATCATTAAATGGAAAACATTAAATTAACTTCTGAAAAGCCTACTAGGCCTTAAAACCTGGCGAAAACAGTTGCTTGCATTAGCGCAAGATGACGATAAAGGAAATCATTAAATGGAAAACATCTATACTATAATTTTGCGAATGTCTGTCTGTCTGTCTGTCTGTCTGTCTGTCTGTCTGTCTGAAACAGCGTTTCTCCTCAGTGGCTGGAGCAATTGATCTGAAATCGCATCACCATTAGCATATGAACACACCTAACATAACTGGAAGCCCGTTTGTCACTTTCACAAATCGTATGCTGTATATTAGCATTTTTATGGCGTATCTACTATCTATTCTGCATCTAGCATGAGGCACATCTATTCTGCATCTAGCATGAGGCAACATGTTTAACCAGCTCTCTCTCTCTCTGTGTGTGTGTGTGTGTGTGTGTGTGTGTGTGTGTGTGTGTGTGTGTGTGTGTGTGTGTGTGTGTGTGTGTGTGTGTGTGCAGGCAGGCGGGTGTGTGCGCAGGCGGGTGGGCGGGTGGGCGGGCGGGCTGGGGGGTGGGGGGGGGGGGGGGTGGGGGGGGGGTAGCCATTAAACGAAACGGGTATTTCTTACATTGATGCTCCTACATATTATCATGCAAGCACCAGTTAAAGTTACTTTCCATCCCTCATATACTGTAAGCACAGTGCACATCCCATAACCCACACACTGCACATCATTTTGGAGCTCATATCTTTGAACGGGTAAGGGCTAGTTAAATTAACTTCTGAAAAGCCTACTCGGCCTTGAAACCTGGCGAAAACAGTTGCGTGCATTAGCGCTAGATTAGATGAGGATAAAGGAAATCATTAAATGGAAAACATTAAATTAACTTCTGAAAGGGCTTCTAAGCCTACACTAGCCTTCTAGTAAGACTAATGGAACCGCGATCTTGCAACACGTGAATAATTGTGGTTGTAAACAATAACACAGACAATATAAATCCGTAGTCTAGTAGTGGGAAGAAAAGGTTATCATCATGGCCCCAAATAACTTTTAAATATCTTGCAATTGGCGACGAGTCTCTTACGAAATCAGCAAGAGTGCCTCTCATTCTCAATACATAAAGCTATATAACCTCTCCATCATCGGCAGCAGTGGTGTGTGTTCCCCACACTCCCGCACCCCCACCGTTGCGCTCAGGTTCACCGGGAAAACTGCGGTCGCGTTCCAGGGACCCAGTGACTGGCGAGAGATGAAGATAACCGGTCGGTCTTGTGCGTTATGACAGAGAGAGAGAGAGATGGGAGGGGTGGTTCCACTGACTGAGAGCCAACTCAAGAGCCAGTGAATACAAGCGGCATAGCTCAGGGGTAGACAAACCGTCATTAGAACTCGCAGGGTTCCGAAAGGGTTCCCAGTCCGAATCCGGGCTCCCCTGTCGAAGAGTCCTTGAGCAAGACTCTGAACCCCTAGTTGCTCCCGGTGAGCAGGTTGGTGGTGCCTTGCATGGTTTCCTCTGCCACCGGTGTGTGTGTGAATGCCTGAATGGGTGAATGTAATGCACAATCTATGTAAAGCGCCTTGGATAAAAGCGCTATATAAATGCGCCATTTAACTTTCCTCCTCTTGCACACTGAATCCCCCTCCCCCCGCCCATATACTGTGTGCCTAGTCTGCCTACAGTGTAGGCTTTGGGCTACCCGGCAGCAGCCTCATCTTGAGGGCCTTACAATAATGTCAGCGAGGGGGAGGAGAGGCAACGGGAGGGCGGGGGTACAGAAAGTACACACATGTCATGTCCGTCATGCTCCTCGCACGGAAATGCTGACCATAGCCCAAACTGCCGGGACTCTGCTCTTTCCGAGAGCAGAGGACACATGTTCTATTGATCACAAGCAAGAGAGTATGAGAGGGGGGGGGGGGGGGGGGGGTCAGGGGCGTCACACCAAATTCTGGGCCCTGGGTACAAGGATTCACTGCGGGCCCCCCATGAATGTTAACTATTGAAAAATAGCAGATATACAAGCTCACAGCGCGGCACCGAGTGCCGCGCTGCAAGCTTGTAGATCTGCTATTTTTGAAACAGTGTGAAAAAGTGTGCAAGAAACCCATGTTTCCATGTCAGTGATGCTCAAACTTTTTCATGTGAAGGACCCCCAAAATGATATGAATTTGGCCACGGTGCCGCGCTGTGAGCTTGTATATCTGCTATTTTTCAATAGCTAAAGTTACTAGGGCCCCTCCACCTTGGGCCCTGGTAACTCAGTCCCACTTTCCTACCTCTTGTGACGCCCCTGTGTGTTGCGCAAAACTCCAACAACTGATGCTCACAGTTGCAACACGATTGTAAGAGGGGAGAGGGGCATGGTCAAAAGATCCCTTTTTGCCATGATGGGCACCTCAATCAGCCGTCAGTCAGCGCCTCGTCCTGCAATCGTGCCTCACGCACACACACACACACACACACACAAGGCACACACACACAGCACACACGCACCTCTGCTCCACCTCGTATGTCTCAAGGTGAGTGGTTTATTTGGACTCTGCAGCTGCAGTCGATGTGTAACACCACTGACCCTCTCTGTTCGACACTTCCCTCACATGTGTCCAACACATGTCCACTGACTCTTGATTTAGCTCCATTCATTCAGCATCCACACTATGAAACGTCTAAAAAAAATGACTTTTCATCGACTCATCCGCCCTCCCCTAACACTAGCCCCCCGCCCACCTTTTCCTCTGCTCTCTTTCCATTTCATATTTCTCCCTTTCTCCGTCTAAGAGATCCTCGCTCCTGCGGTCGGAACCTTTCGCCAGGGCCCACCGTTGCGTTGGCACAGTGGTCCTATAGTAAGTAAAAGACCCATTCTTCGAACCAAGCGGTGAGAGCTTCGGTTCCGAAGGGTCGCCAACATGCATCCCAACAGCACGACCAGACCTCCCTGGACCCCACTCAACCCCCACGTTCTCCTGTCTCTCTCTCCGAATAGCTGCGTGCAACAAAATGCCAGAAAAGTCCAAATATAAATCTAGAAAGTCGCACTTTCTTTGCTCCATCTCGCTCAGGACGCTTGGCCTGTGCTGCCATGACGACCCTTGGGGAGGGGAGTGGATGGCGAGCGGCAAGCAGAAAGAGAGTCCTGAGACAGGGAGGCGGTGTGTCAGAGGAGGCAGACAAATGGATAGCGGTGTCAAATCTAACACACTGATGCTGTTCAGGTCATGCCAGTCTGCTACGGGGGTGGCCTCTCTGCTCTCGGCAGGCATAGGTATGCATACTCGTTCACTTATGCTCGGTCACGCACGAATGCGTGCACACATGCACCCCTGTGCGCATATTAAACATTCAATAAATATTGCAGGAACACTATTACTATTTATAAACTTTAGGCAAGGCAGGGCTCCAGCTGGAGTCTATCCACAGTATATTACAATATACGCAAATATTTACCGTAATAACGTGAGCCTATTCTCAAATAACTGATGAACATGCAAGTAATTACATAACCCATTAAAACCAGGAAAGCATCTGTGTAATTTTAGATTTATATGGTGGATATTCAAAAATAGCAGATATACAGTAAAGCTCACAGCGTGTCACTTCGTGCCGTGCTGCGAGCTTGTACATCTGCGATTGAACGTTTTAGAAAAATCTTGACTTGCTTAGAAGGCATTTGTAGAATGCGGCCTCGGGTCTTAAAATGGGTTAAGATAAAGGAACGTCTCACTGATATTATTGAATAGCGTTGCTGCACGGGCAGCGTACGATCAATAGGAGAAAGCCACAAGGAATCACAGGGACAGAGGTAGAAGGAGACACCGTCATCATCATTGCCACATGAAATAAACACAGAACAATAATCCGCTGGAAACGCTGTCAGGTCGGGTAACAAACCGCTAAACAGGAAGAAGTAGGCACCATGAAACAGAAAATATTTCAGTTAAAACACTGGGGGAAATAAATCAATGGCAGAGAACGAAGAGGAGAAGAGAGAGAGAGGGGATGAAGAGGTGTCCTTTGCTTTCACAGCAGCCAAAAGAAAGCAAACGTCAAACATTCCGCAACCTGCTGTCCAGTGCCACGCACGCTGGCCAGAGCCTGTTGAAATGAAACACGCACAGTGGCTACAGCACACAGAGAAGCATATGTCTTTATGGCATGTCACCAATGCCGTAGACTCTGCATGACGTGGTGGGCAGGATGATATTTCCCACTTCTGTCTGAAATAAATAAAAAAGATTGTTACGTTTGGGAAAACTAATGAAAAGATGAGACGACGTCTCGTGGATTAGTATTAGAAATGAGTCACCCATTTGAGTTGGGGTTAGTCTGGTTAAACAAACCGCATCGCGTGTTCTTGAGGGGGAAACAATTACACACGTTAGATCAGATATGCCAAGAGAGAGAGAGTTTGAAGGACCAAACTAGTTTCAGCCTTACACCCAGCCTGAAATAAAACACTGTTTTAAAGGGGTTGCTTTTTTTTTGTCTTTACCACTCACATCAGTACAGAAAGTTGGCCGAGCTTCATAGTTTAAAGAGCCTCTCCACCCACCCCGGTATTAAAAAAGAAATGCGATCAAACGGGCATTGAGAGAGCAGCAGTGTAGAGGGAGGGGTAGTGGGCGGACAGACTTTTGTCACCTACATAATGGTAGTGACAGCATGGACATTTTGGATAACAGTAACGATTTCTCAGACCAAAGTCAACAGTACTGCTGTCTCTCAGACATACTGTAGGCTACTTCCTGTTTATGATCAGGAATGTTGTGTATCAGCATAGAACACAGAACAGCTACTAAGGATTGCAATAATGTCTGTCATCCCCCTTTAAAACAGATAAGCTACATTCTGCCTGAGACTAAATTAGAGTCTATCAGGCTCCTCAGAGTGCTAATCCATGGGTCACTTTGACTATCTTGTTCACGCTGAACCTATTTAAATCACTGACACAAGTCTCTCTGACACATTCAGCTTGACAAACCCACTCTGCAAGTGGTATGAAAACCATTTTAATGTTATCTGGATGTTCTTTCTCTCATCAGCCCTGCGGCATAACAAGAGTTTATTAATTTGCATTAATCAGTCGCTGTCTCGCCCTTGGCTTCTGACACGGCAAAATTCTGAGTGTTACTTTAACTGTGCAAGGGTAAAATATTTCACAGGTCCATTCTTTTACGCTACAGCGAAATAAACACTCTGGATTTTGTGGTGCAAAGAGAGCTACAGTGGGATACAAACCCAGCTAAGAAGTGTACAAAAACCAAGGGTATGACAGAAGGAGTTAAGAGTCAAGGCCTTTATTCAATCACAGCCAGCTTCTGGAAGTAGCCACGGAAAGGAATAAAGAGTCTTCAAGAGCAGCAGGTAACATTTATTGTTTTATTATTGACAGCATAAATCCAAATTCACAACACATTCACTCAGTCACTTGTAACCGTCTTGGGTTGCCACTTCCGGTTGGCGGGTGAGATTGAACATGAGGCCATAACATAGTCCTGCGCCAATATACAGTCTCCTTGACAACACCAAAGACAATATGGGATACTGTAGGTCTGGAATGCATACTCTTTACTGTCTCCCCACCTAAGGAGAGTGGGATAACCCATACTAGAGAAGATAACGCATGGACGGGAAGCACACACTACAGTGTCGGAGATGATGCATGGCAATCATAGAACAATGGGCTCTATGCACAGCCGCCATATTGGAAATAAATTCATGCCCCTTCATTATTAGCTTCACAGGCTCGTTCCATTTTAATAGTGGTTCTTAAACTTTTCAATTCCCCCTTTGTCAAAACCCACACGTTGTCCCGCCCCTCTTTGCACCCATTGGTTGCTGTGTCTTGGTGGGACACTCAGTGGGACACTCCATCCACTACCATTGTAATTCAGTTGCTTCGTGTTGTTATTCTGTGTGTTCAATTCTAATTTCAAACTTGGTTTCAGTCAAATGGAGCTGCTCAGTGGCAGTATAGTGACTCGGCATGTTTTTAACTGTTTTTATTTATCCAAAAATTATGTTTCAGCAAATTCAACCTAAAAAAGGCGGAACCAGGGCGGGACAAGGCAGATAGAGCCTGCTGGTTGGTCAGTCAGGGACCAACCAGAAGGCTGATAAAGGGTGAATTTCAAGGACCTTGAAAGTCGGAGAGTGTACAAATGGAACAAAATGGACCTGTAAGGGTCCATGTGGTTCCATTTGTATACTCTCAGAGTTACAGTGTTTCCAGTGAGCCAACATGCACAATATCAGCAGCACCCTGACTCGCGTTATGGCCGGTGTCCTTGTCGTCTCGTTCTTGCATTCAGCCAAATCGCAAGGGCGGGGCTTGGCAGAATCTAGTTACCATTAAATCATACGCCCCTGACTCTGTTTGACCAGAATGGAACAGAGCCTTAATTAGTATAAAAGGAAGTCAAGGAAGATCAAAGAAGGAATGGACACCAACGTCATTTTAGGCTCCATGGCCATCCGCCATGACACTCTCGGTGGCAAAACTGGCACCAGAGGTTCGGTGAATAACATTGGAGTATATGAGCGCCGGCTGGGGCAGCTCATGAACAAAAAATGATTCTGAACGATAGAGACCTTTATAAAACACTCAGCTCAGGAATATAAAAGAAAACATGTCACACATTGTTTTGTGCTGTGTTGCTTTTCGGTGAGTATACTGTATAACATTATAGAGGCATCTAAAGAGCACAATTTACGTTTCTGAACTAGATAGTATCGCGAGACTCTCCACCATTCCCTGTCTGGAATCCAAATCTCACGATAGCTCCGAGACAGAAACTATACTTGCCGCTGTTTAGGTGCCTCAATAACATTATGTACTGTGCACATCGAAAAGCACGTGATTGTAAAAATACCTGTGATATGTCTTCTTTTATATTCCTGGAGCGATTATACAACAAAGGTCTCTATCGTTCAGAATAATGTTTTGTTCATGAGCTGTCCCAGCCGAAGCTCATAGACGCTAATGTTATTCACCGAACTTCCGGTGCCGACACCGCCACCCAAAGTGTCATGGCGGATAGGCGTGGTCACCAACGCGTCACCGGTGTCTTCTCCTCTTGCTCCTAGAAGGAAGTAAGGAAGAAGCACCATTTCTTTCCAATATGGCTGCTGTGCATAGAGGCTATTGAAGTCTTTGTGGGTGTTTCGGGTACTCCTTTATTGTAAATCGTCCTACCAACGGCATGTTGTCAAAACGGTTTGAGGAACCCCGAGCAGCAGCACCTGACCTTGCCCATTTAGTCTTTGGAGGTTTGGAGCAACTGGGATAGCAGAGGCTACTGAAGGCTAATTTATGCTTTCAACTGAAAATAGAGAATACCTTGTTTTCACTGTTCGACAACTCATAAATTAGCCTTCAGTCTAATGAGAAGAACTCATAATGGGTAAGGCCGTGTTCACACGTAGCATTTTCGTAGTGGAGAAAAGCACTGCCTGGAGTGCATTCTGTGCCCATATAAATAATAAAGAAAGCCAGACCCTTTCAGTTCTGCAGATATTAATTGTGGTCCTATAGCAACATGATTCATAACCAAGAGGTACACATTACACTTTGCCTTTTTTTTTTTTTTTTTACAATTAACCATGGTGAGGAAGAGACTAGCTTTACTAACAGACAACAAAGAGGGGAGGAGTGCTTCTGGTTTTAGGAAATCAATCACCTCCTGAGCACTGAGCAGTAATCTTGCATAGTCAGACGATCAAAGATCTCCACCAATTGATATTGATACGTCTGGTGACATCTAAATTCAATGAATGTGCTAAAAGTGGGTGGAAACATTTCAGAATTAAAAATATATATATTTTTAAACTGATCCAATGTAAAGACATTAGGGAGGTCTTTCCCATTGGGACCAAGGGGTAAACCCCCTTTGCTTTGCTGTTCCAATTAATGGCCCAGCAGATGTCGCTATTTTCACCTTCTACCGTTATCAAAACATTATAATCTCAGTCAATAAGGTTTTGGGTAGACTTTATACTTGATTTTATTACGGTAGTAAACCTTTTCATGAACACTTAATGTTTTCAATCACTAGCTTAAAGTCTTTTTTAAATCATCATGATATGTGTTTAGAAATTTTGGTCCCATTAATTAAAAAATTAATGATAAAGTAGGAATGTTTTTAGGGCTTCCATTGGTTCTACCGAGTGAAGACCCGATATCGCTGCGTTTGCTGCCAATAGCATTCATTTCCGACCACATATAAACAAATGGCGGATTTGAAATCGCTGAGAAACAGGCTTCGAAATGGCTCTGTAAACCAATGGCTTAACTCTGTCCATATTCTTTTACGGCCTATTAGGCTATATGCATATACGCCATTTTGTTCTACTTCCGGGCCTCTTTCGACTTCCTTCACAGGTGTTACTGATGATACTAATTAAGGCTCTGTTTGATTTATTGTACAGTGGTTCTTTAATTTCAAGGACCCCCATAACTCTATACAAATGGAATCAAATGGACCATTGCGGGTCCATTTGCTTCCATTTGTACACTCTCAGAGTTACACACTTGTATGGAGACATTTGGAACCCACTCAAGGACACTTTGAGACCCACTGGTGTAGCAGAGTGTCTCCAGTGAGCCAACATGCACAATATCAGCACCCTGACTCTGTTTGACCAGAATGGAACAGAGCCTTCATTAGTATCATTGGTAACACCTGTGAAGGAAGTCGAAAGAGGCCCGGAAGTAGAACAAAATGGCATACTGTATATGCATATAGCCTATTGTTTTCAAAGCAGTGGCCGTAGGGTCATTTTTGCTGCTGTTGAAGCCCATTGAACATTGAACTTTGATTTCCCCATGTATCAGTATAGGCGCATGCGGTTATCTCTGATCGCCTGGCTATGCAAGACTACCAGAGCAGCATTTTCATTATCACATTCAGCTTTTCTCCTCTTTCAAAAAAAAAAAAGAAAGAAAGAAAAGCAGTCGAGTGCTCTGCAATGCATTCCTAGGGCCTTGTGGCTGGGAAAGGCAGTTGGCAAAAAACGCTATGTGTGAACACACGCCATAAGGTTCGGGAGGAAAGGGATTTATTTTTTTCTCCTTTGTCACCACGTTAGCTACAGTTCCAACAACACGGTGACCTTGGGAAAGTAGACACGACAGCGGGGCACCAAATTAAAAAAAAAGTACAAAAAATAAAAGTAAATAAAATAAAAATTAATATAAAGGCAGAGTAGAGAAGGAGGTAGGAGGAGGAGGACGAGGAGAAACGGAGTAGAGTCGGGTAAGGGGTAAGGCGGGGGAGTGTGGAGGGGTACAAGCACAAGCGCCATGGCAACACATAGAAAGAGGAAGAAAAGAGTTACCCATAAGTAGCCGCCGTTTCACCCGCTTGTCCACATCAGCTACTGACGTGGCATTGAACTCAGAGCTCTCAATTGCAGCCTCATCTTTCTCTAAAAACAACAACAACAAGGGGACAAACAGTGAGCAGCAGGTTAATGAGGAAAGCCCAAATGACCCGACCTTCAGCCCCTCTTGGCGTTTGAGCAAAAAAAAAAAAAAAAAGAAACTCAAGAAAAAAACCCAAAACAAAGCCAAGAAGCAAGAAAGCAATGAAAAAAGAAGCTAAAATCCCGGTTAGAGTGTTAATAAATACCCCCCCCCCCCAAAAAAAAAACAAAAACTAAATGGTGAAGAAAAAAGAATCCCCAGAGCACAAATTAATAACTAAGTAAAATGTATCAAGTATCAATCTTTAGCTTTTCAAAATAAAAGCAGCTGGCTGGGAAGTTGGGGTCGGGGATGGAGTGTGAGGGTTTTTTGGGGAGAACGGTTGAACAACAAACAATCAAAAAAGAAATAAAGTTAAAAAAAAAAAGAAAAAGAAAAGAAAAAGGCAATGACAATTTAGGGGGTGAGGGGAACATGGGGATGGGGGGGGGTTGGGGAGCGGGGGGGGGGGGGGGTAACGATGGGTGGGACTGTTTCCGATGCTGACGCTGCCATTTGCTGCCGATTCAGTCTTCCATATCAAACAGCAATGATACCCTCTCACATTCAGACGGAGCGGGAAGGGAAGGGGGGTTGAGGTGGGGCTGTCACGATTATGACATTTTACATGACGATTAATTGTCACTCAAATAATTGCGATAAACGATTGAATTGTGTTTCTGTCGTTGACAAGTACATTCCTGTTTGGCTTGTAGGCTTTGAAGTTGCACATGGCAGATATGACGCAAAACCTATATACAAAGAAATTACTTACATATCTGACAACTTTATACTTGAAAAAGAACATTGATCGTGGAAATAGCAGACCTACAAGCTCACAACGCGGCGCGATGCGACGCGTTGTGAGCTTGTAGGTCTGCTATTTCCACTATCTTTGAAAATGTTTGAAAATATGAAAATGTTTCAATATGTAAACGATTATGACGATTATGACAAAATAATTGCGATTATATCAAATAATTGCGATTATATCAAAGTAATTGCGATCAGACGATTACGTAATAATTGTGACAGCCCTAGGGTGAGGTGAGGGTTGGGTGGGGGGGGGGGGGCTCAGAAGCAAGGTAAGAAGAGGACGAGAATGAACACTCAACAGTAGCAATGAGAAGAAGAACGGGTGACGAGAGAGTGACAAAGAGAGACACAGAGAGAGAGAGAGAGCATGAGGGAAACTAGTCCCATCGTGGCTTTCAATGGGAGAAGTTGATGAGGGAAGAGAGGGGGGGGGGGGGTTGGGGTGCACAGATTGAAGAAACAAGGGTCGGGCGAGGGGAAGGGGAAGGGGGGGGGGGGGGCAGGCGTGCACAGAAGAAGCAGCAGGTAGTCTGGGGTAGTCTGCGCTGGTTGCCTGTTTGTCTATGGAACACATCATCTCTCGACTGGCTTTAAACAGTCAACGCTGGAAAACACTTTTCCCAAGCTGGGCAGGGTGGGGGGCGGGAGGGGGGAGGAGGGGAGCAGGGGTTGTGGAGAGAGAGAGAGAGAAAGAGAGAGAGAGAGAGGGAGAGGGAGAGAGAGGGAGCCGAGGGGTTGAATTAGAGGGAGAGGATTAAATGAGTAGTTCACCCCCAAAATGACTTTTTTTCTTCTTTTTTTTTATTACTCACGCCATGGAGATTTGAGTTCAATGATATATATTTTTTTATTTATCGCATTCCTAAGACAAAAAGATTATAGGAAATTTACTCCCATTGATTCCGGATGGGGACCCAAATGCATTCGGGTCAATGGGGGTACATTTATTGTAATCAAATTATTATACTAGGAATGCGACAAATAACAAAAAAACATTATTGAACTGAAAACTCCATGGCATGAGTAATCTATAGAGGGTGTGTGCATGCATAAAGTGAATGGGAAAGTGAGTGGCAAAGTGAGTTTAACCTCGGTTAACGTTGCTTAATGCAATTAGATATGACTTTTCTGTTTGGATTTATGGGCTGTCAAGGCCAGAATGTCGTTTTTCGCCCTCAGTAGGCGTTCCCGCATAACTTACGGCTATGATGATGATATCATGCTCATACCCTCTATTGAAAAAAAAAATGTCATTTTGGGGGTGAACAACTCCTTTAAGATGAAGGAGGGGACGATTTGTGTGGAGAGGATTTCCTGTACGGCAGGGGTGGGCAACTTTGATGATGGCGAGGGCCACTATATTTCCTCCTTCACTCCAGAGGGCCACATTGCATATTGCTACGTCCTACTTTGTCACTTTCTAGTATCTCATACAAAAGAAGCAAAAATAGCCGATCTACAAGCTCAAAACGCATCGCGCTACGATGCGTTTTGAGCTTGTAGATCGGCTATTTTTGCTTCTTTTGAATTGGAATCCTGAATAATTTTGTGTTATTTGTTTTAATTGGAATCCTGAAATGTAACATTTTGATTTAATTTCAAACGCATTTAGTTATATACTCATGTTCACTTTATGAACCTAAATACAAATACCTACATTGGACATAAAATAAATACATTTTAATACTACTATACTAGTCATTAAGCTACTAATATAGACAGAATTAAAGCAGGTCATGTTTGGAATTGTAACAGCTGAAATCAATAATATATCAGTATTCCAGTATGAACCTGCGGGCCGCATAGAGTGAAGGTTGGGGGCGCATGTGGCCCCCGGGCCGCCAGTTGCCCATGTATGCTGTACGGTTAAAGATGGCATGCACGAGGACAGAGGTAATCGGGGTGTCTGGGGTGGATAAGAGGTGATGCCTGCGTGGGGGGGGGAGGTGGTGGAGGGAGGGGCTGATCGACCCGCTCAGCTTTGGGACGAGAGGGAGAGAGAGAGAGAGGGAAACAGGGAGAGAGAGAGAGAGAGAGGGAGGGACAGACTGTCTTTCCCTGGACCACTGAGTGATTAGGCTCTGAATGAGCACGTCTCGGTGAATGGGGTCTGGTGCCACTCTATGGGCACTATGGGACCGGGTAACGTCTTTGATGTACACACTCAGTCCTATGGAATGGGGGGGGGGGGGGGGGGTCGGTGGGTTTGGGGATGGGGACGTAAGGGGGTAATTAATGCCCATTCCGTCACCCCGGCCCGGGCCTGGGACCCACTACTCTGCTTTCTCTCTCCTCTCTTGATGGACAGAGTGGAGCACTGGCTAAAGTGCACTCAGGGATGAATGGAGGCTTTCTGGACCCTCGGCTAACTGTTGGGAATGGGTTTGTGCGAAAACGTATGGCTGTGTGGCTTTATGTGTGTGTGTGTGTGTGTGTGTGTGTGTGTGTGTGTGTGTGTGTGTGTGTGTGTGTGTGTGTGTGTGTGCGTGCGTGCGTGCGTGCGTGTGTGCGTGAGTGAGTGCGTGCGTGCGTGCGTGTGCGAGTGTTTGTGCAAAAAAAGAAAAGAGAAAAAAACGCTTGTGTGTAGGACTGTAGGTAATGTCTGCTTGATTAAGTGTGTGTGCACGCAAGCGTGTGTGTGTGTGTGTGTGTGTGTGTGTGTGTGTGTGTGTGTGTGTGTGTGTGTGTGTGTGTGTGTGTGTGTGTGTGTGCGTGCGTGCGTGCGTGCGTGCGTGCGTGCGTGCGTGCGTGCGTGCGTGCTGGTCATGTAAGAGATGAGTCCAGGCCAGGCCTACAGAACTAGGCAGTTCCTGGTCCCCTTTACAAGAGGCCCACGGAGAGGGGAGTGTTTGGAGTACCAAACCTACAAAAGGACAGCATCAATGGAGGGGACAGTTAATCCAATAGCACACTACAGCTAATAGGGGAATGGGACCAGCTAGAGTGCACTGGCAGGATAACACCACAGCTACCGCTAATAAATGATAATAATAATAATAGCGCTGCTGCTGCTACTAATAATAATAAATATACTGCAATTCAAAAGGAAACAAATAAAATAAGAAAATAATCAAGAAAAAAAAAGAGAACGAAATATACAAAATCAACAAAGGAAATCGTACAAGTGCAGAGCAGATTTTTCTCGCATGCAGACAAACAGGCAGACAGAACCGAACAAAACGAAACGGAACAGAACAGAATAGAAGGGCAGTAGGTTAGTGGAACGCTGAGAATGGACAGACAGACAGACAGACGGACAGACAGACGGATGGATAAACGATAGACAACACATACTGTATGCATGGATGAAGGGGAGGCAATAGGCATGCGGTTGGGTGGGGGGGTCATGACCTCCCCCCCCCCCCCCCCCCTCCTCCTGGCCCAAGAGGGGAAGTTGGGTAGTATAGCAGTATATGGAGGTCAGTTACAGCAGTTCTCAGTGGTTCTCAACCTGTGGGTCGGGACCACCAGGAGGGGTCCCCAAATTATTTTGAGGGGGTCCCCAGATGATTATAGCCTAATAATGTGCAACGTTGTTTTCTCACTCAACAGTAAACAAACCAATACAAAGTGTGAGTGTATAGAGGTTGCATGCACATTGACAATTTAAGGACTTTTTAATTTAAGTGGCAAATTAAACAAAATGTTCAAATATTAGAGGCAGAAATTGTGAAAATAGCCGATCTACAAGCTTGTAGATCGGCTATTTTCACAATAGAAGAACCGTGTTATGCAAAATGTAATGCCTCAACTCTTAGAGCTCGTCAGGGTGGTGGTGGGGGGGGTCCCCAGTTAAAATATGATTATTTTGGGGGGGTCGCGGCCTGAAAAGGTTGAGAACCACTGAGTTACAGAACGTGGGGTCAGAGATTTTTTTTTTTTTTTAAGAGTTGGTGGGGGTTGGGGTGGGGGGGAGGGGGGTTGATAATGTCGAAAGAGGAGGAAGAGGAGAGGAAGCTGTTTTTTGTGCGTCAACGAGAGCTATACACGAGATCAGGCTGCAATTGAGATGTCCGCTCTACAACAGAGTCCCGCCCCCCCCCACCCGCCCCCCCGGCCCGCTTTTGAAGTCTTTCTCTCTTTCTGCACGTATGTCGTGGTGGTGGAGGGGTTTCAACCCTCCCTAACCCACCGAGGAGTTTCCTCCAACGGATTCTCTTTTTTTGAACAACGGATGCTCAAGACAAGACAGGCAATCAGTTACTATCACCAGGAAAAGGAGGAGAAAAAAAAAGCAGGAGGAGACGGGAGGAGGAGAAGGTAGGAGGAGGAGCAGGAGAGGAGCGTAGGGACAGCAGAGCTACACAAAAGAGGGGGGAAGGGAGGGGGGGAGGAGGAGAGAGAGAGGGGATCATAGTCAAAGGTAGGCCCAACAGAGCGGCGGGACACTTGGACCACTGATAGAGGCGGCCCGCCAACAGTGAGGGGGGAGAGAGAGACATAGAGAGAGAGAGAGAGAGAGAGAGAGAGAGAGAGAGAGAGAGAGAGAGAGAGAGGACATGAGACACAGGGAGAGAGCGAGGGAAGGAGGGTTCCCGCTAGGGCTGTCACGATTATGACATTTTACATGACGATTAATTGTCACTCAAATAATAAGCGATTAACGATTTAATTGTGTTTTTCGTCGTTGACAATTACATTTCTGTTTGGCTTTTAGGCTTTGAAGTTGCACATGGCAGATATGACACATAACCTAAATATACAAAGAAATTACTGACATATTTGACAACTTTATACTTAAAAAAATAACATTTATAGTGGAAATAGCCGATCTACAAGCTAACAACGCGTTTTGAGCTTGCAGATCTGCTATTTCCACAATTTTTTACTTTAAAAAAAATATATGAACATTTTTCAACATGGAAACGATTATGACGATTATGTCAAATAATCGCGATTATGTAAAATAATCGCGATTAGGCGATTATTATGTAATAATTGTGACAGCCCTAGTTCCCGCTTTTGTTCTCTCTTTATGCTGCTTATTCCTCTTCATCGCGGCAGTCCTCGACACTGCTGCTGCTGCTGCTGCCGTGCCAGAGTCTTCTCGGGTCGGCTGCAAATCAAAAGGTTATGTGTGTGTGTGCTGCTGTTCAGAGCGCCGTAGCAACACTCCGCTTAAGGGGGGAGAGAGCGAGAGAGGAGAGAGAGAGAGAGAGAGAGAGAGAGAGAGAGAGAGAGAGAGAGAGAAATACAGAGAGACAGAGAGAGAGAGGAGTAGTCGGATAGAGAGGGAGAGAGATGGAGAGAGACAAACAGACAGACATAGACACAGAGATGGAGAGGCAGAGGAAGAGGTGGAGAGAGAGAGAGAGAGATAGATATGGAGAGACAGGGAGAGAGAGAGAGAGAGAGAGAGAGAGAGAGAGAGAGAGAGAGAGAGAGAGAGAGAGAGAGAGAACTAAATAATGAGAGAGAAAGATTCAGATAGAGAGGTGTTTCCAGTGTTCTAACACAGTGGGAATAACAGCAGATAGATATAGAGACATATACTGTAGATAGTGTGTGTGTGTGCGTGTGCGTGTGTGTGTGCGTGTGCGTGTGCGCGTGTGTGCCTGTGTGTGTGTGTGTGTGTGTGTGTGTGTGTGTGTGTGTGTGTGCCCGCGTGCGAGCGAGAGGGCGCGAGAGTGTATGTGTGTGATCAGTAAGTGTCATCGATAGAACCATTGTCAGAAAAAACAAAAGCCCTGTAGGTTTGGTGTGTTTGCAATGTACTGTTATTCGGTCCTTTCATAGTGTTCCTTATAGATTAACAGTGAGGAACGCGATGAGGAGCCCCCCACTGACACACAGCCAGCACCCTGCACAGAAACTCTCACAGGGGTGTCACAAGGGGGGGGGAGTGGGACTGAGTTAATAGGGCCC
This sequence comes from Nannobrachium achirus, assembly GCF_963921795.1. Lineage (NCBI taxonomy): Eukaryota > Metazoa > Chordata > Actinopteri > Myctophiformes > Myctophidae > Nannobrachium > Nannobrachium achirus. The sequence continues at coordinate 35,424,820 of NC_137830.1, forward strand.
AAGGTGGAGGGGCCTTCATTATTTTATACTTTAGCTATTGAAAATAAAGCCGTCTCTGAGAACCTTCTCTGAACTCCAAAACAGAGGGCTGGAAGAAAAAAAAACGGCACAGAGAAAAACATTAAAATCACGAAGCTCCAAGCCAAATATGGGAGCGGGAAGGAAGGAGGCAAAGGAAAAATAGCCGTGAAAAAAAAAAAAATCCACTTACCTGGAACGGCTAATTTGTCTTCTGAAAAATTAGATTAGAAAAATAGTGGGATGAAAAATAATCATTTCCCTTAAGATGAGGAAGGGCCAGGATGCGTGGGCAGGGCGCAGGGGTGGGGGGGGGGGGGACTGAGTTGCTAGGGCCCAAGGTGGAGGGGCCTGGAATTATTTTATACTTTAGCTATTGAAAAATAGCAGATATACAAGCTCACAGCGTGCTTGTAGATCTGCTATTTTTTTTAAGGCGTGAAAATGTGTGCAAATCTTTGAATATATGTATTTTTAAGAGAAAATTCGTAACTCCAATTTTGCTTCGGGGGGGGGGGGGGGGGGGGGGGGGTCCCTGGAACTAAATATTGCGAGATGGGGGTCCGTTGCCAAATACATATCATTTTGGGGGTCCTTCACACCGAGTGCCGCGCTGTGAGCTTGTATATCTGCTGTTTTTCAATAGTTAAAGCACAAACACCAACATTCATGGGGGCCCCCACAGTGAATCCTTGTACCCAGGGCCAGAATTTGGTGCGACACCCCTGGCAGGGCGTGTAGAAAAATGTCTCATTTGGAGGAGAAGCTTGTGTCTGATGGGGCTGGCTGTGGTTTCTGAGTGGACAAGGGCTGATGTTGGAGGCAAAACGGAGATGATGGATATGTTTTCAGAACGGGAGACGTGTCAGTCATCATTTCCACCGGCCCACTGGTCTCTCTACTAGTGCCTCAACCGATTACTGCTCATTCCACAGCCCTGACATAGTATTACTGTGCTGTTACACGTGCTGGCTAAATGTAATTATGTGTGAGAGAGGGAGAGATTATGTTTGTTTATGGAGGAGACAGGGACAGAGCCCAGAGACGTGCTAAGCAGCCATGCTTTCCTATGTGTCGGACTTAAAAAGAGACTGGAAAAACATGTCCCCTATGAACCATTTTCATCCTGCCGTTCGGTGCATAAGTAGGGAATGGGGCTTTACTCCAGGTGAAGGAGTTTAAGTATCTTGGGGTCTTGTTCACGAATGAGAGAAAGGGGAAGACGGAGAAGGAGATCAGCCGGAGAATCGGAGCAGCAGGAGCGGTTTTGCAGTCGCTAAATCGCACTGTGGTGAAGAAAAAAGAGTTGAGCCGGAAGGCAAAGCTCTCTGTCTACCGAGCAATCTTCGTTCCTACTCTCACCTATGGTCATGAAGTGTGGGTCATGACCGAAAGTATAAGGTCGCGGGTGCAAGCGGCCGAAATGGGTTTCCTCAGACGGGTGGCTGGTATCTCCCTTAGAGATAGGGTGAGAAGTTCAATCACCCGAGAGAGACTTGGAGTAGAACCGCTGCTCCTACACTTGGAAAGGAGTCAGCTTAGGTGGTTAGGGCATCTAGTACGGATGCCCCCCGAGCGCCTTCCTAGGAAGATCCTCGATGCACGTCCCACTGGGAGGACACCCCAGGGCAGACCAAAGACCAGATGGAGGGATTATATCTCCAAACTGGCTTGGGAAAGCCTCGGTATACTCCCTGAGGGAGTGGAGGAAGTTGCTCAGTATAAGGAAATCTGGAGGTCTCAGTTGGAACTGTTACCCCCGCGACCCGATTCCGGATAAGCGGTTGAAGATGGATGGATGGATGGATCATTCTAGGTGAAGTTCTTCGAAAATGTTGACCACAGTACAATATTAATTTACATGCTTGCGCACGACAAGCATAATTATGTCTTTTATAACTTTAACCCATTTACACTTCATATCGACCATATTCACAGAACGGCAATAAGGCTGTATAGAGGGTATGCGCGAGCATAAAGTGAATGGTAAATCGAGTGGCAAATCGATTGGCAAAGTGAGCGGCAAAGTGAGTTTAACGTTGTTTAAAGTCGTTTAATGCAATCAGATAGGACTTTTCTGTTTGGAAAAGTCCAAACCGGCCTGGACGGCCGGTCCAGGCCGGCCATTAGGAAAAAAAAAAAAAAAAAAATGTCGGCCTTCGTTCCATTTTGGGGGCTGGGGGCCCAGCACGTCCCTGCCAGTGTCCCAGCTGATGTCATTCCATCACATTTTTGTATCCCTCTGTCTGTGTGTCCGTCTGTATCTGTGTCTCCGTCTCTCTCTCTCTCTCTCTCTCTCTCTCTCTCTCTCTCTCTCTCTCCCTATCCCTCTCTCTCCGTGTGAGTGGCAGCCTGCTTCTTTTGTTGCATGTGTTAGAATTATTGAATGCTTTAACTATTGAAAAATAACAGATCTACAAGCTTACTGTGAGCTTGTAGATCTGCTATTTTCTTGAAGTTGTGAAAATGTGTGCAAATCTTTGAATATATGTATTTTTTAAAGCGAACGTTTGTAACTAAAGTTTTGCTTCTGGGTGGTCCCTGGAACTAGATATTTTGAGATGGGGCTCCGTGGCCAAATACATATCAGTTTGGGGGTCCTTCACATGAAAAGGTTTGAGAACCACTGACACAGTAGTCTCTCAAGAACAGACTAACTGAGCTCCAGCTAAGTGAAAAGGACCTTTTCTTTGACGATGGCTATAGCCAGATTGCTGACATAGAAACATAGGGTTTTTAAAAAAAACCTTAGAAGGATTCAAAAGACACTTATAGAATCGGGTCAAAATTCTAATTTTCACGATTTTTCATAAGTAGCAGATCTACAAGCTCGCAGCGCGGCACTCTGTGCCACGCTGTGAGCTTGTAGATCTGCTCAATTGTTAAAGCATAAAATAATGATACACAATAATGTGTACCCGTTCTGAATGGGTTTAAACTATCTGGTGCTGGGGGAGAACAGAGATGGTGTCTCCACCCGACGGCACCATATCAACCCCTCCCGAACACACACCCCTCTCTTTTTCTCTAAAATCAATACTGGGACTCCCAACGCAGAGGTTAGGCTTGGACCGCTGTTCTCATGTATGAGAGCTATAGTGTGTGTGTGCAGACGTGCACGCGCACGCGCGGGCGTGTGTTTGTGTGCATACTGTATGTGTGAGTGATGTACATGTGACATTAGGCAAGGTTGTAGAGTGTGCATTTGCGTGTGATTCCATTTCTGCTCGATGACTGACACACAAGAGACACACACACATGAGAAAAGTGTGTGTGTGTGTGTGTGTGTGTGTGTGTGTGTGTGTGTGTGTGTGTGTGTGTGTGTGTGTGTGTGTGTGTGTGAGTGTGTGTGTGAGTGTGTGTGTGTGTGTGTGTGTGTGTGTGTGTGTGTGTGTGTGTGTGTGTGTGTGTGTGTGTGTGTGTGTGTCTGTGTCTGTGTGTGTGTTCGTGTGTCACTGTAAGCCGGCACGGCTGTCACTCACCGATGCAGGTCTTGCTGTCAGAGTGCAGAGCGTATTTCTGGTGACAGCCACACACCGGCCCAAGATCTGTGTCATCGCATGTGTGCTGGCAACCGCCGTTTCCATAGTTACACGTCACTGGGGCAACACACAAAGTGACGGTGAGGAGCGTGATCCAAAGAGACACACACACACACAAGCACGCACAGACGCGCGCGCACATACCATAAGGAACGCAGTGTTTTTAAAAGGCAAGGAAGTGGACTCTCTCTCCTAATTCATTGTCAGCAACTACTTGATCAAAAGGCAGTTGGCCCTAGTATAACAGAGGCAAGGGTCGCTAGGGAGACAAATTACTATTCGGCTAAATAGATTTGTGATAATAATGTGATCATTTGTGTTATCAGCCGGAGAACACACAGGTACCGTTGTTCCCTATTGAGCTTGGCACATTTCCTGGGGCAAGCTCTCCAGATCACACAAGTCACACAGTCATTTTTTCACTCTCAAAAAGCGCCTGCAATGTAGTCCATTTGAAACTACATTGCAGACAGTACACATCATGGGCTGATCACTGCTTGCCCTCCTGTGAATTGTTTTATTTTTATTTGTGTTTATTTTCTGTTTATTTCATTGCTGAGTGAGGTCAGCAGACAAAGTGACGTGAGTGAGATGAAAAAACCTGGGTGAAATGTGCCAATCTCAACGGGAAACAACGGTAGCTGGAGGTTCGGCTCGCTACATGGCCCTCACATCTACAGTAGATCACACCTACATTGCATTGCCGATCCGACCGAAATGCCCATTTATGGAGATCTCTGTATCAGTCATTCCATGTCCCCTTTATGCCCATATATGGACATCCCCGATGTCATCAATATATGCCCATATATAAGGGCATGTGACAGGGTTATGTCTGAGTCATAGTGAGAGGCCGCTAGTGAGCCTCTTTATGGTTATGTGACATGTCTGAGCCATGGGTACGCCTGCCGGTCCTCCCATTAGCCAAATTTAACATAGGATATGGACATGCACAAATCAGCTTTGTTAAAGTGTGTTAAAGCAACGCGGGTTCGAGTTCTGATCCCGATGGTCGTTGCTGCATGTCACTCCCGTCTCTCTTTCCTTGTTTCTGTCTATATACTGTAGCTTATTTTTTTATATATAGGGTTTTTTATATACAACACAGTACACACACATTCACTCACTTTCACACACACATACAAACAAACACCACCTGCACATGATTGTTTAGAACAATAATAATAATAAGGGTAATACGGGTAATAATAATAATAATAAAGAAAAAAAGATAATAATAATACTAAAAAAGAAAACAAGAATGTACAAAAATTCAAATGGCATTGTTTACATCATTTCTTTTCTCTTTTTTTCTCATTTCTTTTCTTTATTTATTTTTTATTTTTTTTATTTCTTTCCCTTTCTCCTTCTTAACCATACATTGCTATTACAATCAGACACTTGTTTCCATGGCGTTCATATACACCTCCCAGAGCTGGACAAAATCGCTCTGTCTGCCCCTAACCACATAGGTCATACATGGGCAACTGGTGGCCCGAGGACCACATGCGGCCCCCACCTTCAGTCGGTGCCATATTTAAAGTGGGATGACCTCTTATATTGCCGGTTCGCCAACAAAGGGTTAAAAAAATAGTGTGCACGCTGGTGCACACATTCATGCACAGATCATGCACTATGCATGTGCATGCTTTTCACAGCTTTCAAACAAAAAAATCCGCTTGGAAATCCGTTCAGGCATTCAGGAGAAAGGAGCCCTTATGTTTTCTTCAAATGTAAACAAACATGGCTGCCATGTTTGAAAGATGGGGTTGGTATGGGGGTTAAACATGCAATTTCGCGATCGCGATCATGCCTAGTACACTGTTGGAGGTCCAACATTTTTTTTTTCAAAAACATTTTTTTAGTTTTTTTTTTTTTTTTTATTATTATTTTTTTTTTAAAAGACGTTCAGAAGACGTCTGGCAGGGAGGTCCATAGTGAAAAAGACATTTTAAAGACGTTTTTATCATAGAAACGTCTTTTTTGGCAGGGTATGAGTTAATGCGGCCCGCAGGTTAATACCGGAATACTGATATTATTATTGATTTCAGCTGTTACAATTCCAAACATGACCTGCTTTAATTCCGTCAGTCTATATACTAAAATGTATTTTATGTCCATTGTATTTGTATTTAGGTTCATAAAGTTAACATGAGTATATAACTAAATGCGTTTGAAATTTAATCAAAATGTTACATTTCAGGATTCCAATTAAAAAATAAAAAAATAAATATTCAGGATTCCAATTCAAAAGAAGCAAAAATAGCCGATCTACAAGCTCAAAAAAAATAGCCGATCTACAAGCTCAAAAAAATAGCCGATCTACAAGCTCAAAAAAATAGCCGATCTACAAGCTCAAAACGCATCGCGTAGATCTGCTATTTTTGCTTCTTTTGTATGAGATACTAGAATGACAAAGTAGGACTTAATTGGCAATATGCAATGTGGCCTTCTGGAGCTAAGGTGGAATAGTGGCCCTTGCCATAATCAAAGTTGCCCACCCCTGACATAGGTTAACCTCTCCAGCCCAATAGAGTTCATGAGTTCCCGATGCCACATCCTCAACGTTGGGGCATCAACACCTTTCCAGCATAATGCCACAACTCTTCTAGCTTGGAGAAGACCAAAGGCTAAGATTTTAGCTAGTTTCGCTGATTGTGTAAAGTTCCTTGGATGGATTCCGAGTATACAGAGTCTAGCACTTAGTGGAACTGTGATTTTAAAGATTCCTGACAGTGATTTTAAAGATTCCTGACAGACACTTTATGACTTCATACCAAAATATTTGCATCTTAGGACTGAAATAAGGTACCTTTCTCAATATATATACTGTAGCTTCAATCAATAAAAGGCAAAAAGACAAAAAATATATCTTAAAAAAATATATGTGAGAGGGAGCGAGAGCCTATTTCACCCATGCAATGTCTCAACTAGGGGTGTAACAATATAGTAACTGTATCGAAATATTGTTTTTAACTTCAAAAATCGAAGTATATCGAAATGAAAACAGCTCAAATCGAATCGTATCGTTTTATTTTGTATCGTATCGAATCGGCAGTGCAAAGAATCGATTGTATCGATACTACCTACTTGTGCATTGTATCTAGCATTTTTAAGAAGAAAATATTAAAAGGAGGGGTTCAATTACTTTTCCTTTCCATATAGCTACGCTGGTCTATCAATAAATGTGTGTAATCTCTGGGTTCATGTCAAGGTGCAGGTTTGTCAATAAACAATGTTCATGTGTTTGGAAGATAATCACTGTGTTTACTTATTTATATCCCTTAAAAACCTGCATTATCCACACCTTTCACACAGATTTAATTTCTTTGCTAAATAGTTACTATATTGATTTTACATCATTAAATCGAATCGTATCGTATCACCATGAATTAACCAATATCGTCCATGTATCGTACCGTCAACCATGTATCGTGATATGTATCGAATCGCTTTTAAAATGTATCGTTACACCCCTAGTCTCAACCAATGCTGGGTACCGAAACCTGTACACACTGATCAGCAGCACACTGCCAGCACAATAACCACAGACAATGCTGGACAAGCTGATAATGCGGCCGCAATTTCTGCTTGTATAATATAACAGACACAAGGGCCCTCGGGGGACATTCCTAGTGTAATATAACAGAGACAAGGGCCCTCGGGGGACGTTTCTAATGTGGGGTAATAAAGAAGCAAAGTCATGGCTGACTGGAAGCAAGCGCTCCCACTGTTACTCTGCTCTGCACTGACAGGTGGAATGACTTCAGCAGACACACACAGAGAGAGAGAGAGAGAGAGAGAGAGAGAGAGAGAGAGAGAGAGAGAGAGAGAGAGAGAGAGAGAGAGAGAGAGCTGGAACCAGGGGCGTCAATTGGGTATGGCAGGGTTATGCAGCTGCCAGGGGGGGAAATAAAAGCTACTTTTAAATATAAATCCATGAATGTCTCTTTGTCTATCTGCGCTGGTTATTATGTTGTTAAATTACAGTAAAATAACTACAAATGCAGAATTTAACATAATGGTCACTTTAACATAAGGTATTATAATTATATTCTCCACACTTGTATTCTCCCCATCTTGACAACATGGTATACTCCCAGGTTCCGCAGGTCAACTGCACAGGTGCAATGCATTATTGTTAATTGTGGCACGTTTACTAACATGCTAAGTTTAGCTGCACTTGAACAACCGTTCCAGGCTGCCATATCCAGCCCAAGAAACCGTAGAAACCTGTGTAAAAAACTGACAAAAGTATATATATATTTTTAGACATTGTGAAAATAGCCGATCTACATGCTCACAACGCCTCGCAACATGAGGCGTTGTGAGCATGTACTTTTGTACTTTTGTACTTTTACTTTTGGTACTTTGAGTACATTTTGATGCCAACACTTCCATACTTTTTAAGGGTGTCGGAAAAAATCGATATGAATCGATTATCGGTTTCAACACGAGCGATACGGCCGTATCGATGCGCGTTTACCCGGATCGGTCCAAATCGCGGCCGTATCGGTCGATGTATCGATCCTAAAGTAATTAATCGGATTAATCGGATTTTAGCATTAAATAATTAACCTGCTGTGAAATTCTGAACTTACTTACTCATCGTTTACTGTTACAAATCATTACTTCAAAAGTGAGCGCTCTGCAAGCACAGTCAGTGCTGCACAGTGCAACGGAAAGAAAAAAAGGAAAAGCTGCCTCCTGCTCTGTCCTCCAAATAGAGCTGTGTTTCTGCGTACTGCAGTCACTGTCCTGCGGGAAGCCGCAGATCTACAAGCCCACTGGGTGTTGCATGTGGATGGGTTGTAAACTTATAGATCTGCTACTTCCGATGCAGCGTGTATGACGCTCGCATGTGCGACACACAGCGACTTGTAAACAAACCATCAACGTGTTAGTTGAGTTCCATCACTATGGATTCATTATTCCAGTGGAGAAACGCAAGTTTGGATTTTATAAGAATGCGACCTGAATGCGACAGTAATGGATTGGATTATAACACTTTTCCCAGTAGAACCCGGTTCTACTATAACCATCAGAAGTCCCCGCGCTTGTCGACAGCAAAGGTAATAATCACAGCATCAGCTTTTATGGCAAAGGGCTACTATAGAGTATTGGTTTTCAAAGTGGGGTCCGGGGACCCCCAAGGGTCCTTGAGGGAGTTCTAGGGGGTCCTCGGCGAAATGATAGGAACCAAATGGACCCTTGGGTATGTGTAACTCAGAGGAGTGTACAAATGGAACCAAATGGACCCTAATGAACCCTTGGGTATGTGTAACTCAATGGAGTGTACAAATGGAACCAAATGGACCCTTTCCATTTGGTTCCATTTAAACTTAAGATAAGAGCCTGATCCATATGTCAAAATGGAGGACCTTGACATTGATCTTTTTAGAACTACTGCAGTAGAGCCATAATATAACAAGTAGACATGATGTGTGCCAGACTTCAAATGTTGCACTTATAGCCTACTTTATACTGCTGTTGTTACTGTTGTAAAGTGGGTCTCTTTGAAATGATCTTATTGACTGAATAACAGCAGGCTCTTTTACTAGTTTTATTTGGTGATCTGATCTGTGGCATTGCTGAGGATTGATCTGATCTGTGGCATTGGTGAGGATGTATTTTAGTTTTTCAGTGTTATTATAGCAGCTTTGCAAAGTACAATTATTGCACTGTACTGAAGCCTGAAGGGCCAGGCCTTTTGTGTGTTTGTTTTATATTTCTCCACCTGACCAACTGTAACTGCTAAAGTGAAGTTCTTAGAAATGGGTGTGTGAGACAGATTTTCAAACCATGTCAGTAGGCTTTGTAGTTTACATTAATTATTTTTTGTATCTACATGTCTGTGTCTATTTTATGATTTGTCATCCATCTTTCTTTACAATTTTCTGTTATTCCATGGTCTTTTATGAGATATCCATTATTTGAAGGTCAGCAATGCTACTTTATAGATTATAGCTTCTTAATTGAATGGAAAATTAATGTTTCATTAAACTTATGTATCAGATCACACCGTATCGCATCGAATCGCATCGAATCGTATCGAATCGAATCGAATCGCATAAAATTCCACAAAATCGAAATCGTATCGAAATCGTATCGAAATTGCACCGTATCGAATTGTATCGAATCGGTCTGTATGTAAGCCGTATCGTTTCCGAATCGAATCGTTAGCCCATGTATCGGATACGTATCGAATCGCCTTGTAGGGGATGGATACACACCCCTAATACTTTTACTGAAGTATATTTTGAATTCCAGACTTTTACTTGTAACAGAGTATTTTTTACATTGCAGTATACTATTGATACTTTTACTTAAGTAAAATATGTGAGTACATTTTCCACCACTGAAGGAAAGGAGAGGAGAGGAAGACACATTACAGCAGCTTTGCAGAGGATTTCACAAGCTTTCACTCTCACCTTCAGAGGAGAACAAAATAATGTGTTGTCAAGTGCGATCAAAAGTTATGGCTGCACTCGTGCGTGAAGAGTGCAAAATGGAGATGATGAAGAGCTGAGCTTTTTCTTTTTATTATGGAATCCATCAGTCAGTACAGCCTGGAATTCCGATGTTATCGCCCGCCCTCAAATTTCATATAAAAGCCCACTGGAACTTTGATCATAGTTGCTACTACATTTATGGGAAATGGTTCTTTTCAACCGCATCTCTGAGCGCAGTAACTTACAGTAATTCTGTAATAACACAGATGTGCATCCATCCCTCCCACTGCCATATCTATATCGGAGTTACCAGACGAAAGAGTAATCTGTGATTTCAAAGCTTACTGGCGATACAATAGCAATAGCAAGACATCAATGTCGAAGAATATTCTTGATTGCGACCGAAGGTCGCAGTATACCATGAGAAATGTCGTAGCTTGTCTCCGTCTGTGTCAGTCCTACAGTCAGTACACATTTTTACAGTCTATTGGTCACCTTGTCACTGTGACATCACTCTGACATCATGCTCTGATGTCACTGTGATGTCAGGGGAACCACTCTTTAACAGAATGGGTTTGCTGCTCTGACATCACGCTCTGGCTTCATGTCCCTTTTATGCCCATATATTTAATGCCCATCTATAGTCGACAATGTGATGTCAGAACATGCCCATATAATGGCATTCCCAGATCACACTTGCAAAGTAATTACATCCTTGTCTGTTTTATGCCCATATATGGAGATCCCTGTCCCAGTGTCATCAATATTAAGGGCATATCTGGGAATGCCCATATGGACATGTTCTGACATGGCCATATGGGCATTCCCAGATCACACTTGCAAATTAATTATGTCCTTGTCCGTTCTATGCCCATATATGGAGAGCCCCCCCCCCCCCCAAAAAAAAAAAAAAAAAAAACACTTTATGGAGTGGGTATACGTGTGTGTGTGTGTGTGTGTGTGTGTGTGTGTGTGTGTGTGTGTGTGTGTGTGTGTGTGAGTGTGTGTGTGTGTGTGTGTGTGTGTGTTCTGGGAAAGGTTGAGCGTGGGCAACACTGAGGTCAGTTGTGGTACCTACATGTACATTCTTTCTGGTTCTTGGCCAACTCGAACCCCGGACGGCACTCGCACGACACGCCTCCCTTGGGAGCCTCCCTGCAAATGTGGGCACAGCCGTGGTCTTTGTTCATGCAGTTCATCCCATCTGCACTCATGAGAGAGAGAGAGAGAGAGAGAGAGAGAGAGAGAGAGAGAGAGAGAGAGAGAGAGAGAGAGAGAGAAGCGGGGGATATAAGAGAAAAACTGTAAATATGCGTTGCATGTCCAAGGTACATTTTCCTGGTTGTTGTTAAATAAGTTATTGGACATCACTTTCATCTACACAGTAAAACCCTTATGTTAACTGAACTCTGAGAGTGTACAGATGTCATTGAATATGGTTACATTTGTACACACTTAACTCATTGAATGCCCTTTTCAAGATGGCCGCCAAGTACCAGGATGCCACGTTCCTAAATTTCTAGTGCACGGATCAATTTTTAGTGCACGGATCGTGCACGCCCATGCACCATATATGCACCATATGTGTAGTACTTTTTAACAGCTTTCAAACAAAAAAATCCGCTTGGAAATCCGTTCAGGCATTCATGAGATAGAAGCCTTCAAAGTCAGACAAAACAAACACTGCCACCTTCCTAAATTTCTAGTGCACGGATCAATTTTTAGTGCACGGATCGTGCACGCCCATGCCTAGATCATGCACCATATGTGTAGTACTTTTTAACAGCTTTCAAACAAAAAAATCCGCTTGGAAATCCGTTCAGGCATTCATGAGATACAAGCCTTCAAAGTCAGACAAAACAGCCATTTTTGACATTTTGAAAGATGTGTTTGTTATGGGGCTAAACATGCAATTTCGCAATTGCGATCATGCCTAATACATTTGAGTCATTTTTAGAATTTCTTTTATAAAAACATTTTTTGGATTTTTTTTTTTTTTTTTTTTTTCAAAATGGCTTCCAACTCGGGAAACTCGGGCTGTGGCAGCCTGGGAGTACTGTAATAACTCGTGAAACTCGTGCCTTGGCAGTCAATGAGTTAAGAGTATACATACTGTACAGTCCCATCATTTCCATTAAAAAACAACAAAAATGGCAAGAAAAAGAAGCCGGCGGAGGAGAGGTTCCCGGTTCAGACAAGCCAGGCGTTCTGTAAAACAGTGGTTCTCATACTTTTCTGGCCGCGACCCCCAAAATAATCATATTTTAACTGGGGACCCCTCCCACCCTGACGAGCACTAAGAGTTGAGTTATTACATTTTGTATAATATGGTTCTATTGTGAAAATAGCCGATCTACATGCTCACAACGCATCGTTTATTTTCATAATTTCTGCCTTCTGATATTCCACTTAAATAAATAACTCATGGGTCTGCCTCCCCAGGCTCAGGGCCTCTCCACATACTGTACACACCCATTGTAACTTCAAACTCCATTTTAACTATGATAGATTCATTGAAAACTTCCATTATTTTTTTCTGGTGACTCAAACCACCCTCCTAATACGTGAGCAGGCCGTGTTTTTTCGATAACATTTTTCTTTTATTTTTTAATAATTTTGTTTTATATTTAATTTGTCTCATTTTCCCAAAGAATTATTAAAAATAAATGAAAAGGGTTATTGAGAAAACACGGCCTGCTCACGTATTAGGAGGGTAGTATGAGTCACCAGAAAAATAATGGGTGTTTTCAATGAATATATCATGGTTAAAATGGAGTTTGAAGTTACAATGGGTTTGTATGTGGAGAGGCCCTGAGCCTGGGGGGGGGGCAGATACCATTTACATCAAATATCTAAATATTGAATGAAGTAAATTAAAAACTGTTCAGGGTGTTCATAAAAGCCTGATTAGATGATAAAGTGACCAAAAGTTTTTTTTTTTTTTACTGGGAGAAAACAATGTTGCACATTAACTATAATCATCTGGGGACCCCTCCCCCCAAAATAATTTGGGGACCCCTCTGGGGGTCCCGACCCACAGGTTGAGAACCACTGCTGTAAAACACCCATCGCTCGTTGGCAGCACCCTCCACCTGAGAAAGCTGCAGTGTACAGTACATGTTTCGGCGGCGGGAGCCCAGTGATGTGGCCACGCCACAATCACAGCTGACAGGGCTGGCTGGAGAGAGCGCAGCACAAGAGGTGACTGTGAGGCGCCTGGTAACTGAAGACCCCTGAAGGCCTCACCGCCCTCCCTGACACGGACCCCTCGCCTCCGCCGCTAACACTTCCAGACAGGAGACAGCGGAACGGCCCGAGGTTATCAGACCTCATGTTTTCCTTTCCTAATTGCTAAAAAGCTCTGCTTCGTTCTCTCTGACATCCTGCCAGAGTGTGCAGCGAGAGGGTCGCTTATACACAGGGGCGTCGCACCTAATTCTGGGCCCTGGGTACAAGGATTCACTGTGGGGCCCCTGTGCTTTAACACAGGGGCGTCAATTGGGTATGGCAGGGGTATGCAGCTGCCATACTGGGTCCAGGGAGGGGGGGATAAAAGTTACTTTTAAATATAAATCCATGAATGTCTCTTTGTCTATCTGTACTGGTTATTATATTGTTAAATTACAGTAAAATTACTACAAATGCAACATTTAACAAAATGGTCACTAAGGTATTATAATTATATTATCCACACTTGTATTCTCCCCATTTTGACATGGTATATTCTCAGGTTCCGCAGGTCTGCTGCACAGGTGCAATGCATTATTGTTAATTGTGGCACGTTTACTAACATGCCAAGTTTAGCTGCACTTGAAC
>NC_137830.1:35438847-35443847 GCF_963921795.1 Nannobrachium achirus
ATGCCAAGTTTAGCTGCACTTGAACAACCATTCCGGGCTGCCATATCCAGCCCAAGAAACCGTAGAAACCTGGGTAAAAAACTGACAAAACTCGTTGCGAGGCGTTGTGAGCATGTAGATCTGCTATTTTCACAATAGAACCGTGTTATACAAAATGTAATGCCTCTTTTCCATGAGGAGATTGAGGACTCCCATCTTTGCCATACCCTAGCTTTTGCTGAACTGACGCCACTGCTTTGAATATTTCAAATCCTTTCAAAATGTTTCCATGTCAGTGGTGCTCAAACTTTTTCATCTGTATTTGGCCACAGACCCCCATCTCAAAATATTTAGTTCCAGGGACCCCCCAGAAGCAAAATTTGAGTTACAAATGTTGTCTTAAAAACATTCAAAGATTTGCACACATTTTCACGACTTTTCAACAATAGCAGATCTACAAGCTCGTATATATCTGCTATTTTTCAATCGCTAAATAGCTATAAAAGGCCCCTCTACCTTGGGCCCTGGTAACTCAGTCCCCCCCCCCCCCCCCCCCCCCCCTTGTGACACCCCTGCTTATACACACACACACACACAAACCCATGTGAACGCATGCACACACACAGCGTTGTCACACAGTGTAAACCCCGCGTTCACACACACACACACACACACACACACACACACACACACACACACACACACACACACACACACACACACACACACACACACACACACACGCACGCACAGGCCAACAGGCACACACACACACACTCTCCTATAGCCCCCATCAGCGTCTATTAACCCGGGCTTTAATTTACGACCCGGGTTCTGCTTCACGGGCGCTGATCAGAGGCTCTTTTCCCCGTCAGCATCAACATAGCTGTCCATCCCTCCTCTTCTCCTCCTCCTCACTCCCCTCCCATCTTCCCAACCTCCCATCCTCCCATCCCTCCATCCTTCCATCCCTCCATCCACCGCTCCGTGGCCCATTTGATGTGGGTTCAGCCCCGGCCGGTGATTTACACAGCAGCCCCGCTGCACTAATATCTGAAATAGGCCAGTGTTTAAATCTTCATTAGGACGGGGAGAGGAGCTGGGGGAGGGAGGGAGGGAGCATGGGGGGGGGGGGGGATTGGGGGGGGGCTGGGGCTCTCCGGAGAGGGAAGTGGAACGAGAGAGGCCGGCCAAAGATATCACTGAACTCTGGGAAGAGCCTGGAAAAGTTCGAATCATGCTGGAGCATTTTTAGGTGTGTGGATGTTTCCCTTGCCGTGGCGCAATCAAAAACTTTACTCACGAGAGAGTAGATTAATTATTTGATGCATCAATGTCTGTGTGTGTGCGTGTGCTTGCGCGTGTGTGTGTGTGTGTGTGCGTGCGTGCGTGCGTGTGTGTGCGTGCGTACATACTCATGACCATCATACCGTACATGTTAAGAACGTTTCAGTGTTAACCTCATCGTTAGGCATTTTGGCCCATACATGGAGAATTGGAGAACCCGTTTGGCCTAAACATGGAGACTTGGAGAACCCTATGTATGGAGATATATGGAGAGGACCCCTCATGTCTCAGGGACTGTCGTCATAGATGGCACGTCACTTGAGACTAGCGTCATAGACAGCATGCATTGCCGGGCCGACATCATAAACAGTACAATGGCAATGACCGTATAAGGAGTAGTTGCTAAGAGAACGTGTCATGCCATGTAGAACACGTAGAAACCTTGTGTATATAAGCCAGCGTGTCAGTTGGGCTTGGCAGACTCCAGTGACTCCCGGAAGAAGCACCAAGCTAAGCACAGCACTCTCGATAGACCCTAGTAGAGAAATATACCCAAAGGTTAGAACGGGCTAGGTATTGAATGAGTACCACCAGACATTCGTCAGAGGTTCTGCCGGTTAGAAACGAGCCTGCGTCAGAGCCCAAGTTCGAGCTCTACTTTAATACACATTTCAGTTTTGAGAGGCCAATGAGTCAAGACAACATAATTATAAGCTAAATAACTAGTAAGACGCCTCAGGGCGACATATCTGGCCAGTGATGTATATCGGACCAGTTACCCAATCTCAACAGTGCCTGTTGAGATTGGCAGAACATGCCCATATATGGGCATTACCAAATACTGGCATTCCCAGATATGCCCTTAATATTGAAGACATCGTTACAGGGATCTCCATATATGGGCATAGAACGGACAAGGAGGTAATTAATTTGCAAGTGTTATCTGGGAATGCCCATATATGGGCATGTCAGAACATGCCCATATATGGGCATTCCCAGATATGCATTTAATATTGATGACACTGGGACAGGGATCTCCATATATGGGCATAAAATGGACAAGGATGTAATTAATTAGCAAGTGTGATCTGGGATTGCCCATATATGCTTATATGGGTATGTTCTGACATCTCATTGTCGACTATATATGGGCATAAAATATATGGGCATAAAAGGGACATGAAGCCAGAGCTTGATGTCAGAGCAGCAAACCCATTCTGTTAAGAGTGATGTCACAGTGACAAGGGAACCAATAGACTGTAAAAATGTGTACTGACTGAAGGACTGACACAGACGGAGACAAGCTACGACATTTCTCATGTGACCTTTGGTCGCAATCAGGAAGTACACACTGTCCATATACCGTATACAATCTGCAACATTGGACCAGAATGTTTCCTACATTGTGCACCATGCACTCTTGTCTTCAAAAATGGAGTATTCCACGGGCCAGAGTGGAAAACCAGGGTGTCTGTCTTTTTGTTTTGTTGCTGAAAGCGACCAAAGCAATCACCAGGTTCCAAAACTGTCCTGAAGCGACGTCATCATGAAGCGCTCGAAAAATGAGACAGAAGGCGGAGCTAGGCTCACAACATGTTAGTTTCTATTGAACGGTGCCATCGGCGTTGCAAAGGAGGTGAATTTGAGCGCTCCTGCTGTTTTTGCTTTTTAGTAGCCCCACATTTCTTATCCGCTAGTTGTGGGTAGAAGAGAAGAGCGGTTGACAATGTGGTCTGAAGTGTCCCTCCACACTATGGTGTTCTACTGGGCTATTTGGGGGACAATGTGGTTTGAATGCAGCGTTCCGCCTCACTATGCTGTTTGACTGGGCTATTTATTTATTTGTTTTCCGTGACCGGGGTTTAGACTAGAGTCCTGCGTTCATCATCATTTGGGATTTGCGATTGGAACGGAGCGATTTCTTTGGACGACAGAAACATTGACAGACAATAATTGTCTTTGTTCCCGGAACTTTATCATCATTTTGTCTTCTTGTATAGGCTACATGAAAAGTCTAGATCAAGGATAGCGTGAGTAATGGTATCTGTATTCAACACACCATCTCCTCGCCTCGCCTCGCCTCTCGCAACGGAGGAGAAAAAAAACGCTTCAATACGGAATTTGTGTCCCATTTTGATGATAATATGAGTCACTTTGACACGTTTCATGTCCATCCATGCATGGATCTGTCCATCTCTCTGACCTTTACCCTCTCTCTACACTGCTAAACTAGTAGTCAACGCAATTATGAAGCATTAAAAATGAGGCGGCTCTCCCCTACATTGGTGTAGCCGAATTTAATATTCTTTGTTATGCTAAAGAAAACGACAAGCAACAAAACTTAATATTGAAATATTTCAATTCTAGTTTAGTCCAAACATGACATCCTTCTCAAAAGGACAGTCCAGTCACCAGGACAACATCATTTTGCTTTCCCGCTCCACTCTCTTCTCATATCTCATATTCTTCCCCCAAAAAAACTCTCAAGGGGGCAGTTTTGGGCAGTGAGCACCCTGGTCTAGGGGAGGCGTTGGGGGGTGAATAATGTGCCTCAGTGGGGCCCGAGGGTCCTTCATGTGTCTCATTAAGGAGCCATTCCCCCCAGAGTGTCCCCTTCACCAACAAAGAGCCCTTTCTCAAATCAAACACTTCCATTCCCGCTGCCCACTCCTAACAAGACCATTTCGTCAACGTTCCGATCTGAAAAGGACTGAATGGAGTCTCCGCATTTAAGGAAACTTTAAACAAAGTCTAGCCCTTTTGCTAAGCATTATATAATTCAGACACTATAGTTCAGTTCACATGAAATCTGTAAGGAAGCGTTCCCTCATGGAACGGCCAAATAATATATCGTCACCGTCGGACAGACACCTTGTATCTCCAAGTTTGAAATATGTATGTTTTTTTTCATTAAGTAAAGCCCTGCTTCACCATACAAGGCCGTCGCACAAAAAGTATTGAAAACAGTCGATCCACAAGCACACAACGCCTCACGGCTGTTTTCACTAGTTTAGTTCATTTTTTAAATGATTAATACAAAACGAACGGTTTTGGACATACAAGGTTTCCACCCGACAACGACGATAAATACAAACAAAAGAAAGGGGATAAAAATCTTGAAAGTATAGAACAGTTGACAAAACATCCATCGGTCCTGTTTTACAACTAAATTCGTAAGAAAATAGTGAGCCTAACTCCATCCATGGTCAATTCAAAACCGGGTAGAAGTCAAATAAACGCAGGGTGGGGAGATGGCGGCATGTAGACCCAGGAGGCTCAGCAGAATCTGGCCTTGAAACAGCAAACAGAGCTGCTGGGCCCAGGGGCGTCACACCAAATTCTGGGCCCTGGGTACAAGGATTCACTGTGGGCCCCCCATGAATGTTAACTATTGAAAAATAGCAGATATACAAGCTCACAGCGCGGCACCGAGTGCCGCGCTGCGAGCTTGTAGATCTGCTATTTTTTTTAAATCGTGAAAATGTGTGCAAGAAACGTATGTTTCTATGTCAGTGGTGCTCAAACTTTTTCATGTGAAGGACCCCCAAAATGATATGAATTTGTTCCACGGACCCCCATCTCAAAATATTTAGTTCCAGGGACCCCCCCGGAAAGCAAAATTTGAGTTACAATGTTCGCTTAAAAAATACATATTCAAAGATTTGCACACATTTTCACGACTTTTCAAAAATAGCAGATCTACAAGCTCGCAGCGCGGCACTCGGTGCCGCGTT
>NC_137830.1:35446347-35506347 GCF_963921795.1 Nannobrachium achirus
CTTTTGTCACAATAATTGTGATATGAAATGTTCATATCGTCCCATCCCTAAGACAGACAGGCTAGACAGACAGAAAGGGAGAGGGAGAAAGAGATGGAGACAGAGAAAGAGAGAGAGAGGGAGAGAAACAAAGAGAGGGATGGGTGTGTGTGTGTAATTATTCGTGTATATGTATCGTCACTGTATTTGTACGTTTTTTGTTTGTTTTTTTGCGGTGAAAGCGCTCCCAATAGACAGGTATATCCGTGGGTATGTGGCTGGCTGTCCGTGTCCGTAGCCTGGCAATACCTTGAGTGGCCACACACAACAACAAGTTAAAGGAGGGGCGCTGTTGTGCAGGCCAGGCACTCGCGCGCACACACACACACACACACACACACACACACACACACACACACACACACACACACACACACACACACACACACACACACACACACACACACACACACATCTAGAACACAAAGAATGTAAAAATATAGATCTAGAACACACAGAATCCATTTTTTATTTTTTTTGGTAAAGCAAAGCCCTGCTTCACCACACAAGATTGTCGCACAAAACCAGTGAAACGGTTTTGTTTGGACATCCCACAACAATGATATACAGTATATATACTGTATGTGCACACGCACACACACACACACACACACACATGCACGCACGTGCACGCACCCACGTACACGCAATGAATCAGACCATTAAGAGGGTATCATTAAAGAATCAGAATTGTTCAAATCCTAAACTTTGCCAACCCTGGTGCGTGTGTGCGTGTGTGTGCGTGCGTGCGCGTGTGTCCATGCGCACATCCACGTGCCTGCCCGTGTATATGCACATGTGCGCACCCTAAATGCAGTTAATGCACACCGTGTGTGTGCAGGCACATGCCTATGTGTGCCCACACATGTATGGTGTATCAATGTTTGGACTCTGGTGAGCGTAGGGTCCGCACCAAGTCACCCATAAAGAGCTCCAATTAAAAGGCTTCTTTTTTAAATAAACCTTCTTTTTTAAAAGCCCCAAATGCAATATCAAACAGGTAGAACTTTTAAAGTCTTCGTACAACAATTTATACTGCTATTACAGCCAGGCACTGCCTCCCCTTCAAAGAGCGCTTTGCTCCACACTGCATGTGAGGCCAATTCACCCTTTGTCAAGTCCCGCCAGACAATTGGACTCGAGTCATGATGACTCGACTTGACTCGGACTCAAGTCGCAAATTTGACGACTTGCGACTTGACTCGGACATAAGGTCAAAAACTTGAGACTCGACTTGACTTGGAAGACAATGACTCCCGACTCGACTCGACTTGAGACACGCTGACTCGGACGACTTGCCGCTATGCCACTCACCAAAGCAGTCGTTTACGCCACGCTAGGTTCACACTTTTATTGATTGATTGATTTGATTGATTGGAGACAGGCATGTAAGCGAGAGCACAAGCACGGAAGCAGCAAAACAAGCTGTCACAATGGTTGTGAGAGAGAGAGAGAGAGAGAGAGAGAGAGAGAGAGAGAGAGAGAGAGAGAGAGAGACAGGGAGAGGGAGGGAGAGAGAGAGAGAGAGAGAGAGAGGGGGAGAGGGAGGGAGGGAGAGGGAGGGAGAGAGAGAGAGAGGTCTTGCAAAAATAAATAAATAAATGACTCACAGAGTTGCCCGTGATAAGTGAATCCATCTGATGTTCCTCGCCAAAAACAATAGATCCACAAGCATGGTGACACATAGGGAGCCTGTAGATTGTCTATATTCGGCAGGCGACACCAGTTCATTAATAAATTAGCAGATTTCCCCGATTGATGTGCTGCAGCCTGCAGCTGTCTCCAGTCATCAGGAGGAGCGTGTTAAGTTATGTCAGTACTCCGTGAGTGTTGATAACAACTCATGCTTGCAGTCATTATAAGCATAGCATCCTTAAATCCTTATGCAGAGATTAAATGTCCGATGTATATTGCCTAAACATTTGTTTAGTTTAGTTTTCTTTGCGACAGATCTCCCCTGAGTCCCCTCCTCTCTGTGTCCACACGTGAAGCAAAATGACATGAGGTATTTTTTCCCCCTTGAGAATAATAATGGAAGGCATCAAAAAAGCGATATAAGGTATTTTTTCCCTTGAATAGAATGAAAGGCAGAAAATACTGTAATGTGTCTGAATCTATTTTTTTACTCTAATTTACTCTAAAAATACTTATATTTACTAACTTATATAATACAAATATTTTAAGTTAAATAAACTGAAATTATTTTTTTGACTGTACCGCAACCGGCTTGTGAAACCTGTTCCAAAAAACGATCCAAATTATTTTTGGACAACACTGCTAGTAGTACAAAACAAAGCATGCACGTTAAGATTATTGTGTCTTGTTTGTTTTTCTTTTTAAAGCAATAGGTCTGTAGCAGTTTTGTAGTCTAGCTTTTTTTTTCTTTCTCAGAGGATATACCATTGGTCTAAATTGACCCTTACAGGTCTGTAACTCTGACAGTGTACAACCAAATCCATTTGGTTCCAGGGGAGAGAGACCTCAGAATTTAAAAGTTTGAGAACCTCTGCCATGATAGGGTATTATGGTCAGAGGGTAGGCCTAGTGTTACTGTTTTTTTCCTACTGAATGTTAATTACATAATAGCTATGGTCACAGAGGTATCATTTACTCAACTTGACAACCTTGTGACTTGACTCGACTTGACAACCTTGTGACTCGACTGATTCGACGCGACGTGACGAGACGCGACTTGACATGACAACCTTGTGACTCGACTCGACTTGACATAACCTTGTGACTCGACTCGACTTGACTTGCCCACAACAGAAAAAACTTGAGACTTGCTTGAGACTTGGACCAAATGACTTGCGACTCGACTTGGACTCGGATCAGAGGGACTTGTACAATTGTCTGAGTCCCGCCCAGTGTCCCGCCCCTCTTCTCACCCATGGGTTGCTGTGTCTCGGTGGGACAAAAGCCCTTTCTCTCCATCCACTACCATTGAAATTCAGTTGCTTCTTATTGTTATTTTGTGTATTCAATTCTCATTTTAAACTTGGTTTCAGTAAAAAGGAGCCTCTCAGGTGCAGTGTAGTGACTGGGCATGTTTTTAAATGTTTTTATTTTATGATGTTTTAGCTAATTCAACATAAAAAAGGCAGAACCAGGGCGGGACAAGACAGATAGAGCCTGCTGGATGGTCAGTCAGGGACCAATCAGAAGGCTGACAAAGGGTGAATTGTTCGACAGCAAGCGACACTTCGGCGGAATTAGCAGATCCACAAGCTAACAACCTGACGGATGTGAGCTCGCATAGGATCTCACAAAATGAGAAACATAATATATTCACACACAAAAAAACGAAATATTCACAATATGTGCAAAATATTTCAGGATTCACTTCCGTGGCCTACTGGGAATGTGGTGCTAGGGCTAGGCGCTTAACCGCGCTTAACGCTGCACACACCACAGAGGTTGTGGGTTCGAATCCACCGCGGTGCATCAGGCTTTGTCGGGGCGTCTGTGCGAACACAATTGGGCCGTGTTCGGGGAAGGGAAGCCGGACGGGGAGAGGGATATTGGTCATTGCACGTAATCCTATACGGGCTGAGGCGGCACCTGTCAGCATAGATTGTTGGGGGGGGAGGAGTAGGACAAAGGCACTACGTCCTCCCAGTGGTGGCTCCTCACTGGCAGGTGAGGCGGTAGGATAGGCCACGGCAGCAGTGACAACACACAGAAACAAAACATAAAAATCACACCCAATGTGAAGTGAGCGGTGGTCATGCTTGCATAACGTCTTCAATTGGTAATTGGTGATGTAATACAGGCTACACACACACGCACATTGCTATGGCAAAACGCTGAGGAAAACACATTGCTATGGCAAAACGCTGAGGAAAAGTGGCTACAGATAGGTCTAGGATGTAATTGGTGATGTAATATGGCTACACACACACACATATATTGCTATGGCAAAACGCTGAGGAAAACACATTGCTATGGCAAAACGCTGAGGAAAAGTGGCTACAGATAGTGGCTACAGATAATTGGTGATGTAATATGATGTAATATGGCTACGCACACACTCATATTGCTATGGCATAACGCTAAGGAAAACACATTGCTATGGCGAAACGCTGAGGAAAACAGGTGGCTACAGATAATTGGTGATGTAATATGATGTAATATGGCTACACACACACACATATTCCTATGGCAAAACGCTGAGGAAAACACATTGCTATGGCAAAACGCTGAGGAAAAGTGGCTACAGACACACGCACACTCGCACTTAGGAGCGGTTTACAACCGCTCAAAAAGAGAGGACCAGACATGTGATGGGTTTGGAGGTTAAAGGTTTGTTTTTGTCATACTGGAGGTCTTTTCTTTTTCTTATGTAGGACACCATTAAGCCACGTACTAAATAAATATAGCAGTCAAAAGAGCAGAGGAAAACTTAAGCTGGAGGAGCGGATATGATAAAGAGTGACCACATATTCTTTATCCCACGATTTTGTAACCCATTTTCACCCAATGCCAATTGCCTATGTAATCCTGGGCTCTGCTCTCCCTCTGCCGCAGCCTGGGGAGACAACGGACTGAACTCATGCTTCCTTCTATGCATAAAGTTGCTTCTTTTCACCTGACAGGGGGGATTTCCCCGGTTTGGAAACGACGTAGCGCGTGGAAGGAACCCGTTATTCCAACCAGTTCCTTTCCTCTCCAGCAGGTGCCCCGGCTGGCCAGGGGGAGGCAGTATAGAAACCAGGATTACTGCATGTTTTTGTGAGGGTATCTACCCTAGGAGACACGGGGAGAACATGCACACTCCACACAGAGTGACCACATATTCTTTACTCAGTAAGCATTGGACAAATGCTACTTTCACATAGTGTTTGGAATGGTGTAAACAGAACTCCCGAAGACCCCTTGAAAAAGAAAGAAAATAAGGCTTCACCACCTCCTCCTCTAATTCCTCCACTCCTCTTTTCCATCCACGCTCTTGTAAATACCATTTTAATTGAAATCTGTCTGACACCACCACTCTCCCAGTCTCTCTCGCTGGTCGGCTGAGACCACATTGCTATAGGTGCTAAGCCATGAATTCTAATGAGCGCTTTTCTTCCACTCAAGCGCATTGAAGTCCCTCATCTGAAGACTGCGCTGTGCCAATAACCCTCCCCAATCTCTTCTTCAAACACCAGAGGAAACCGGAGTATGCACAACACACCCACACACAACACAGCCTACATGTACAAGTACACAGTACACACACAGCACACGCACGCACGCACACACACGCACGCACGCACGCACGCACGCACGCACGCACGCACGCACACACATTTCTCTGTGTCCAGGGAGTCTAGCTCTTTTCTTACCTTTTCTGTCTCGCAGTGGCGTCAGTTCAGAAAAAAACTAAGGTATGGCAACATGACTGGTGTCTTGCAAAGGCGCGCGTGCAAGACACCAGTCATGTTGCCATACCTTAGCAACAGGCATGGTACATTTATTTGAAGAAGTACATTTAATTTTTCACGCCGTTTATACGGTTTCTTGGGCTGGATATGGCAGCTTGGAACAGTTGTTAATTAACAACAATGCATTGCACCTGTGCAGCTGACCTGCGGAACCTGGGAATATACCATTTTGTCAAGATGGGGAGAATAAAAGTGTGGAGAATATAATTATAATACCTTGTTAGTGACCATTTTGTTAAATATAGCATTTGTAGTTATTTTAATGTAATTTAACAACATAATAACCAGAACAGATAGACAAAGAGACATTCATGGATTTATATTTAAAAGTAACTTTTATTCTCCCCCCAGGGTAAGGCAGCTGCATACCCCTGCCATACCCAATTGACGCCCCCCCCCCCCCCCCCCCCCCCCCCCCCAAAAAAAAATAATAATAATGTGGGGACCACCCTGGGGGTCCCAACCCACAGGTTGAGAACCAATGCGTAAGAGGAGGGGGAGGTGGGGCGGGGTCGTGCGTGGCCTTGCGTCGACTCGATTCCTAAAACTTGTAAACTGACTTAGTGCCGATTACATGCTCGTTATAGAGGGTTTGGGTTTGCCTGCGCAGTGGGCTAACATGTCACCTCTGTGGAATCCACCCCCACCACGCTGCTGTTTGCTAGCCTACCGGGCAGACACGCTCACACCAGATGAGCCCCACACTCACTCATATTAAACATTTCCACTGCCCAAAGACAAACTCGGGCCTAAAAATACGGTACAGGGAGCTTTTAAAAAAAGTAGGACGGCCGAAGTTTGCGGGTGCTAAACTGACCTTCCTCTCAGGGGTAAATAACTCATATTTACCTCAGAGAGAGAGAGAGAGAGAGAGAGAGAGATGTAGAGAAAGGGAGAGAGAGAGGAAAATCGAGAGAGAGACTTCTAGCAAAGTTATTAGAGCTTCCTTTCAAAGTGTTTGAGCAATGCCGGAATAATATTTAAACAAAGTATTTATAAAATAGAGGAAGAGTGATTGGCCCAGTGTGTGCGTGCGCCTGTAGGTTAACAACAGTGGTTCTCAACCTTTTCAGGCCACGACCCCCCCCCCCCCCCCCAAATAATTATATTTTAACTGGGGACCCCCCCACCCTACGAGCACTAACCTAAGGTATTAAAAAGTCCTCAAATTGTCACTTTAGAAACATGCAGATACCCTCTATACACTTAAACTTTATGTTGGTTTGTTTACTGTTTTACAGTGAAAAAACAATGTTTCACATTCCCCCCCCCCCCCCCCCCCCCCCCAAAAAAAAAATAATGATTTGGGGGACCAGTTACTATATCGTCAGTTAATATATCGTTAGACCCCTATAACGTATTATACTTTGATATTATCATTAAAATTGCAGTGTTATGGCAACTATCTGGGGTCCAGGTTGGGGGCAACTAATTGGGAGACATACCCTCCACGGTCCCACAGGTTGAGAATCATTGGACTAAGCCATACAAGACCAAGCTACAGGGGAAGCTTTCAGCACCTCACCATTCTGTAACATCTGACATACTAGACCAGGTTTAACACACGGCACACACGGCAGGTGGAACGACCGAAAACAACAGGAACATAGCTAGCGATAACCTGGAGGCACTGAAACACGCACAGATCATGTGCACAATCAGACACACGTGCACAAACGCACGCAGCCACGCACACACCAGGATGCTACAGCTACACACCAGGATGTTTGCCCAAGGGGGGGGGCCCAAACACTAAAGTCTACGATTCAAGATGAACCCAGAGTCTCAGTCAGGGCCACTCAGATGACAGAAGAAACACGACTTTAAGGTCAAGGTCAATGCACAAAAAATGCAAACGTTCATCATGATCTTTTTTGTAAGTGTGGACAACTCCACTTTCCATTTTTGATGAGTAAAACTATACTAAAATCGCTGCTAGTAGACTAGTTGAGGCCTCAATCATACAGGGTGATGTGTTCATTCGCGGTGAAAAATCAACCAAGTCCCAAATAAGAATTGTTCTTGCTTCATGGCCATGTATTTTGCATGCTGTGTGGGTGCACTACAGAAAAACAACAGTTCAAAACAATATATGTTCGGAGTCTTCGGACAGCTATACTGTAAGTGTCCAGTATGTATGAAACTGGACTGTGGGAGGTCCAGAGGTCTTACCCACTCGAACCCACACCGCGACTGTGATTCACAGCATTTACTAATGAAGCTGAAGTGACTACTGATGATACAATGGGTGCCATGGCATTGGTCAGATTGTTCATACATCCCATTAGTCAGAATCTGGTGACGTTAACCTGGTGAAAAATACTATGCCTAAACCTAACCCGAACCCTAACCTCAGTAATTACAGTAAAACTAGGCCTAAACCGTCCCAAACCCTAACCTCAGTGAAACTATGCCTAAACCTTACCTAAAACCTAACCATAACTAAATTCGACTAATGAGATGTAGGACTTATGGGCAGTCCCCGAAAAAAGTAGGGGTGCAACAGTTAATCGAACTAATCGATTTAACTGATTACTAATGAAGCTGACGTACCTAATGATGGTACAATGTGTACCTACTGATGGTACATTGTAATTGATGCTGACAGTAGCCAGGTAGCAGAGCTCTATGGCCTGTAGTTAGAGTTCACGTGCGCTGTGCCCCCCGGACTGTCATTTAAGAGCGCCCGGTACCTCCGATTTCCTGCCTTTGTTTGTTTAAAGTGAGAATTCCTCCGTCATCAAGGGTTTGTGCTTGTGAGTCAGAGTGTGCATATGTGTGTGCCCATGTACATGCATGTGTGTGTGTGTGTGTGTGTACACACTTGCAGTATTAAATATGTACATGCATGTGTGTGTGTGTGTGTGTGTGTGTGTGTGTGTGTGTGTGTGTGTGTGTGTGTGTGTGTGTGTGTGTGTGTGTGTGTGTGTGTGTGTGTGTGTGTGTGTGTGCGCGCGCACGCGCGTGTGTGCCCAGCAGCAGCCTCATTCCGTCGGCTTCCTCTCCTCACACAACTTCAAATAAACATATGCAACTTCCATTGGTCCACCCGACCGTGTTTGTCTCCCTATGTTTATTTTTCCCTTTCTCCTGCAGCGCCTGCCCTTCTCCCACATCTCCATACAGGGGTGTCAATTAGGTATGGCAGGGGTATGCAGCTGCCATACCTTGGGTCCAGGGGGGAAAATAAAAGTTACTTTTAAATATAAATCCATGAATATATCTTTGTCCATCTGTTCTGGTTTTTATGTTGTTAAATTACGGTAAAATAACTACAAATGCAAAATGTAACAAAATGGTCACTTTAACAAGGTATTATAATTATATTCTCCATACTTGTATTCTCTCCATCTTGACAAAACATAGGCACAAATGGCGGGGGGGACAAGGTGTTTTTGTCACCTTCCAGGTCCAATTTCGTCCCCTCCATTCACTTCCAGAAGACCCCCCTGTCCCCCCCAGTCAGGGACATAGTGGTCTAAATTCTGAAATCATGCACTAAACACGATCGAAGATGCTTTTTGAATGATTTATAGATGCTATTATATGAGAACACCCCTCTGTTTTCCTGCAAAATGGTTTGGTCTGTGTTGCCAAGTTCTTAGAAACAAGCAGCCAGCTATATAAAAAACACAATATTCCAGGGTGGTTTTCATATAGCTGGCTGCTTGTTTCTCTCGCAAAATCTGGCAACAAGAAATGAAAGTTAAAGAAACGACAGAAGACGGCTGCTGCAGCTCAAACTCAATAGAACACAATATTTATAACTTTGGTTCTGCCATTTCAAATAGTTAATAAGGAATGCCGCCACCCTGGACAAGGAAAGGATTACTTTGTTTTTGTTGCCACCCTGGCCGGACAAGGAAGCTAAAGGATTACTTTGTTGTTACTTGGGCTGTGTGACGAGAGGACTGGAGGACAGGAGGAGGAAGGATTTTCAATTCTCAAGCCGGGTAATGAATGACATTTATACCGTATTGTGTTCTGGACTGGCGGCCTGTTCTAACCTGTGCCAACTGCTTGTGGACTGTATTATTGTATTGTGTGTTCAGTGTTCTGACAGCTGAGCGGCTGTCATGCTTCTGAGTTCTGAGTAGGGATACTGTATTTTATTGTGGCCAGTATTTTGAGTGATGAACGGTCGCTGTGCCAAATTGCTGCTATAGTCGGTGTTCTTCAGGTAAACAGTTAACCATAGAAACATGAAAGAAACGTTGGTTATGACGAGAGGACTGTTTAATGTCAGTGTTTGTGTTGAAGTGTGTTTTAAGCTTTTGGTTGTGTTGGTTATTGCAGTACTAGTGATAACTTGATAAGTAAATAAATAATACATCATAAAACCGTTAATGCCTGTATGCTGTCATGCTTCTGAGTTCTGAGTAGGGATACTGTATTTTATTGTGGCCAGTGTTTTGAGTGATGAACGGTCGCTGTGCCAAATTGCTGCTATAGTCGGTGTTCTTGAGGTAAAAAGTTAACCATAGAAACATGAAAGAAACGTTGGTTATGACGAGAGGACTGTTTAATGTCAGTGTTTGTGTTGAAGTGTGTTTTAAGCTTTGGTTGTGTTGGTTATTGCAGTACTAGTGATAACTTGATAAGTAAATAAATAATACATCATAAAACCGTTAATGCCTGTATGCTGTCATGCTTCTGAGTTCTGAGTAGGGATACTGTATTTTATTGTGGCCAGTGTTTTGAGTGATGAACGGTCGCTGTGCCAAATTGCTGCTATAGTCGGTGTTCTTGAGGTAAAAAGTTAACCATAGAAACATGAAAGAAACGTTGGTTATGACTTGAGGACTGTTTAATGTCAGTGTTTGTGTTGAAGTGTGTTTTAAGCTTTGGTTGTGTTGGTTATTGCAGTACTAGTGATAACTTGATAAGTAAATAAATAATACATCATAAAACCGTTAATGCCTGTATCTGAAGGAAAATGAGGGGGTAAAACTGCCCGAAAACCGATCTCTGCACGCAAAAAAAAACGAAATCGGGCGCGCGCAGGCCCCCCCCATGCATTTATTGGATCTGCGCCACTGTGACAAAATGGTATATTTCCAGGTTCTGCAGGTCAGCTGCACAGGTGCAATTCATTATTGTTAATTGTAGCACATTTACTAACATGCCATTTACTAACATGCCATATCCAGCCCAAGAAACCGTAGAAACCCGTGTAAAAAACTGTCAAAACTCGTTTTTTTTTTCAGACATTGTGAAAATCTACATGCTCACAACGCCGTAGATCTGCTATTTTCATAATAGAACCGTGTTATACAAAATGTAATGCCTCTTTTCCATAAGGACTCCCATCTTTGCCATACCCTAGCTTTTGCTGAACTGACGCCACTGTCTCCATACCTACCCCCTCACCCCCTCCCACACACACACACACGCACACGCACACACACACACACACACACACACACACACACACACACACACACACACACATAAATGGTAAATGGTGCATAAAGCGCTTTTTATCCAAAGCGCTTCACATAGATTGTGCATTACATTCACCCATTCACACACACATTCATACACCGGTGGCAGAGGAAACCATGCAAGGCACCAACCTGCTCACCGGGAGCAACTAGGGGTTCAGAGTCTTGCTCAAGGACTCTTCGACATTAACTCAGGGGGAGCCCGGATTCGAACTGGGAACCCTTCGGGAACCCTTCGTGCTCTAATAACGGTTTCTCTACCCCTGAGCTATGCCGCCCCACACACACACACACGCACGCACGCACGCACGCACGCACGCACGCGCGCGCGCGCACACACACACACCAGGTGGAATCAAGTCACCTTCTCTCAGAACACATGCTGTAGCGCAGGGTTCTCCAATAGGCGTCTCGTGGGCCATTTGTGGCCCGCGGGGGGGGGGTTCTGTCTGGCCCCCACCTACCTCTGTCCAGGGACTATTGAAAGTTACAGGTATGGTCAGTGCCAGAGCACACAAGCGGGGTGGAGCGATGACAAAAGCTGCTCCGCGCTCCAGAGGGCTCTTGTCCCACTCGCTCGTCGCTCTGGTCTGTCGCTCAACTTGATTTTCGCATCTCTCGCTCCGCGCTCGCTCCACGCTCCGCTCAGGGCCGTCAATCAGAGTAAAAAAAGTAGTTTGCTACCATGTCCGAAACACTTTCTCCTTTGCCAGTGTGTTCCCAACACAAATGGCTGCGCTAACGTGAGCCTCGGCTTTGATGGAGACTTGGAGAGCTTTCCACTCGCCACTATTTTGTTGGAAACATGCAGCGCGCGGCCCCAACAGGATCGGCTCGGAGCGGAGGAGGGTCGGCGCTCAGACCCATTATAAAAGTCGCTCTCTCACGCTCAACTAAAAAACGTCTCGCTCCGCTCCCCGCACCGCTCGCGCTCCACTCCGCTCGTATGCTCTGGTCAGTGCGATATGAAATGTAAGCTTACCATAATCACAGTAATCCTTAGTCATTTTCAATCATATTCAAGGGCTTTTAGAGAGAAATGAGACAGATTCCAGTCACTTTTACAGCACTGCAGAGGGAAGGTTTGTATGTGTCTGTGTCCAGCTGATGCTAGTGAGTAGGTGACGGCCGCTCGTTAACGCATCAAAGGAAGGCAATTATGTCTCTGCACTGCACTGTCAACTGGCTGCTCTTATACAGATGCCTAGGCCTACTCTTCAAGCAGACTGGTTAATTGGTTTTTAACTTATTTTGTTTTAACTTTAATGAGTGCATTTCTCCTTGTGTGACACTCAACACAGGATTTAAGAATCCCAGGGCTAAATTATTAGTGCCAAAACCAATAATAATTATAATAATGGTGATATAAGAGCGGCAAAAACGCTAGTATATCTTAACTGTCGCTGGAGTAGCCGCCTCCTGCAATGTTGTGGCCCTCGGCTTTGTACCCTAGACATAATTCGGCCCTTGGGGAAAACTAAATGGGGAACCCTGCTGTAGCATGTCCCAGAGCCAGATGAATGAATGAACACATATATTGATTAATGAATGAATGAGCGGATCAATCAATCAATCAATCCATCAATCAATCAATCAATCAATCAATCAATCAATCAATCACTCAATCAGGAGGAGGGGCGTGTGATTATAAGACCAAACGGCCTATTCAAAAGTTATAGGCAAAACACAAAGCTGCGTAGAGTGTGTATTCCTTGACCTACTGGGAGCTAGGGCTGTCACGATTATGAGATTTTAAATGACGATTAATTGTCACTCAAATAATTGCGATTAACGATTCGATTGTGTATTTGTCGTTGACAATTACATTCCTGTTTGGCTCTTAGGCTTTGAAGATGCACATTGCCGATATGACACATAACCTAAATATACAAAGAAATGACTGACATATTTGACAACATTATAATAAAAAAATAACATTGATAGTGGAAATAGCCGATCTACAAGCTCACAACGCGTCGCATCGCGACGCGCTGTGAGCTTGTAGATCTGCTATTTCCACTGTTTTTGAAAACGTTTGAAAATAAATGAACATTTTTCAACATGGAAACGATTATGACGATTATGCAAAATAATTGCGATTACCTCAAATAATTGCGATTAGACGATTATGTAATAATTGTGACAGCCCTACTGGGAGCGTGCATCCAAAGTTTCACACAATTCGGCCCAGTGGTGTCGGACATTAGCTAAGCACAGATGCACACACACACGCACGCACGCACGCACGCACACACACACACACATACTGTAAACCAGGGTTCCCCAATAGGCAGCCCGCGGGCCATTTGCGGCCCGCGGGAGGCTACTGTCTGGCCCCCACCAACCCCAGTAATAATGGTGGTATAAGAGCAGCAACAACACTAGTATATTGTCGCTGTCGGGTGGAAACCTTGTATGTCCAAAACCGTTTGTTTTGTATCTATCGTCTAAAAAAATTACTAAACTAGTGAAAACAGCAGATCTACAAAAACTAATTGGGGGACCCTGCTGTAAACACACAGACCAGTGCGAAAACAGATTGGGAGGGAGGAAAAAAACAAGTTGGAAGGCAATAACAAACCTTGTAATGTTACAGTATACCATTTTGGGCCAGATAAAATGATGATGCACAAAAAACATACTGTATATATTGTAGCTGTCCTTGAGAGCTTTTCAGAAATGTACAACGCATACACTGCAACTATATAGTAAAAATTAGAGATGTATAAATAGTTCTCTAGAACAGGACAGCTGAACATAATAAGCTAGATACTCTATCATTCTGAATACCCATTTAGGCCTAGAATTATTGAATGCTTTAACCAGTGAAAAATAGCAGAAAAAAGTTATGGCCATTTGTATATTCACTGTCCCATTGACTCCACTAGAAATATTTAAAAAATAAAATAAATGTGCTTTAAGTAGCATGTGAGGGGTCAAACTAGGGGTTCTTCATGATTCTGAATCCATTTCAATCCATCACTTTTCACAGTTTTGGGGGGCTGAACTCTAGCCCAAGGAATGTTTTTCATGCAAAACAAATGCTTGCAATGGATTCAGGATCATGAAAACCCCCCAGTTTGACCCCTCACATGCTAATTAAAGCAGATTTTTTTTCCTTTTTTAAATATTTCTAGTGGAGTCAATGGGACAGTGAATATACAAATGGCCATAACTTTTTTTCGCGATGTTTCCAGCAGAGCAGGCCTCTCATTCTGTGGACCTTAATGACCAAACTAATAGATAAAACAGAAATAAAAAGTACGGCAGAAAATCACATGTCCCCTCCCATTTTGGTGACTGGGTCCCCGGCTATTCCAGACAAACTGCTATTGCTATTGCTATGGCTATTGCTCTTGCGCTCTCCTGGCCAGAGACTTGGACGTTACAGTAATTGCCAAGCAGCCATATCCAATCACTCTGCTGCCCCTTGTCTATCCACGACGCTTCATAATGCTTTGTGACGTTAACAAACGCCCACTCGCCACTGACGGTTAAAAAAGGTGACCGACCAGACATGTGTTGCAGTCTGTGGTGGTTGCGTAGTCAGTCTACAGTTTTATATAGGTTGCCACTTCTGGTGTAACACCGGGTGGCGAGTGGCGAGGCTGGCGACAAGGCTTGTGTCTTGTTTACATATAATTTACAGTCGTGCATGGCAGGGCTTGAGAGAGACAGGTTGCCTTTTAGTAAGGCTGTGGAAGTATTTGCACTATTTTTGGATTTACTGGTGAAAAAAAGGAGGAGGTTCAACGTCAATGCAAATCACCATGTTGAAGTCCAGCAGTCACAACACTCCGGTAGGCTATTTTTATGTTTACCAAACGTCCTCGCAGGTGGGTTTTAATTGTCGGTAACGGAAAAAGTAACCTGACAAGTTACTTTTCTCAGTGGGTAACGCATTGGGTAACTTAACAGATTAGTTTTTCAAGTCAGTAACGAATGTAACCTAATGAGTTACTTCAAAATGTAACGATACCCAACACCGCAAAACACCCAAAAGAGTGACAGACAGTGAAGTGGCAACATGAAAGGTGAAACCACTGTATGTATTAGGGCAGCATATGGCTCCTATAGTTTTCACAGCTCTGATGATCCTCACCATCATATACAGTATATATATAGCCCTCTCAGGATCTGAGGACAGGCCATTTTCATCTGCACCAGCCTGGCCCGCAGGGGCGTCACAAAGGGGGGGAGGGGGGAGGGGTAGTGGGACTGAGTTACTAGGGCCCAAGGTGGAGGGGCCTTCATTATTTTATACTTTAGCTATTGAAAAATAGCAGATATACGAGCTTGTAGATCTGCTATTTTTGAAAAGTCGTGAAAATGTGTGCAAGTCTTTGAATATATTATGTATTTTTTTAAGCAAACATTTGTAACTAAAATGTTGCTTCTGGGGGGGTCCCTGGAACTAAATAGTTTGAGATGGGGATCTGAGGCCAAATACATATCATTTTGGGGGCCCTGACTCCTGACATAGAAACATAGGTTTTTAAAAAAAACCTTAGAAGGATCTGAAATGTTCAAAGACTTGCACAACTTTTCACGATTTTTCAAAAACATCAGATCTACTACCTAGCAGCGCAGCACTCGGTGCCACGCTATATCTGTTATTTTTTAAAGAGTTAAAGCACAAAATAATGCATTCCCTGTCTAAATGGGTTGAACCCCCTCCCACCAATGAAGAACATTCATGGGGGGCCCGCAGTGAATCCTTGTACCCAGGGCCAGGGCCTAGAATTCGGTGCGACACCCCTGCTGGGCCGTAAATCACACAGAGCCACCATTTTCTCACCCGGTGTTGGTCTGACACCCACGGCGCCATACCAGCCTAGCTAATGATTTTTTTCCGACTGTCAGAACAGGCGTGACCACAGGGTGATATGAAGGGTGTCTCTGCCTTAATGACATCACAAACACACGTGGGCGTGGGCACACACACACACACACACACACACACACACACACACACACACACACACACACACACACACACACACACACACACACTCACATGTCCCTTTAGCTGTAGATCGTAAAGGCAGTATTAACGTTTAAAACCAAGAAAGCATCAGTGTGATTTTAGATTTTATATAAATACAGCACATGGGCTGGCTATTCAAAAACAGCAGCTATATAAGCTGATTGCGTGTCACTTTGTGCTAAGAGAAATCGTGAAAATGTGTGCAAATCTTTGAATATATATATATATATATATATATATATATATATATATATATATATATATTCTAAAGCTAATATTAACTCCAATCTTTGCTTCTGGGGGTCCCTAGAACTAAATATTTTGAGATGGGGTCGGCAGCCAAATACATATAACGTGGGGGTCCTTGACATGAAAAGGTTTTAGAATCACTGATACAGCAACCTTTACAGCAGGGGTGTTCAACAGGGGGTCCTCAGAGTTCCTACAGGGGGTCCTCCAAATCTTTGTGTGATAGAAATGTTTATTCTATTTTTATATTAACCACTTGAACCCTAGTGTCCTTATTCTGAGAACTTTAGCCAAAAATAGCAGATCTACAAGCTAAATCTACAAGCTCTACGAGCTTGTAGATCGGCTATTTTTGGCAAAGAGCTTTGGCAAGTGGTTAAATATCTGGAAAGGAAACACAAATTGACACAAATCCAAAATACACCGATGATTGTGCCGTCAAACGATGAAACTATATGGAATCTATGAAAAGGTTGTGGGGGTCCCTGCTTCATCTCTCTCTCATTTAAGGGGTCCTTGGCCTGAAAACGTTGAAGACCCCTGCTTTACAGCAAAAGTTTTTCGGAAAACCGTCAGAATTTAGAAGACATCTTTTAGAATCAGCCTCAGGTCTTAAAGGGTTAAAGTGGATGAAGTTCACACACCACTAAGATGACTAATAGTAATTTGAAGGCCAGGCACTCGATACCAACAGTAATACGGACATAGTGGCAGGAAGAATAAATCAGCCAGTGCATTTTTGGAGAACAGTGAATTCTAGACTCCTATACTGCACGGCCAACCTTCCCCGAGGTTCCTGTGTGACTGGAGCACTGGGCACAGTGTCGGCATCCCAATTTACTACCAGCTCTAAATTGCTAGGAATTTGGGAGTTACGCGAGGAGACGAATTTACGAGCATATTGTTTTCACACAATTTCTTTTTCCGCCCCCCTTTTTTATGCCATGCTGTCAAAAAATACATAATTAATAGACTAGAGCCACGGTTCAAGGTTTCTAAGGGTTTAGTAAAGTCTGAGGCATTAATTTCACATCTTTACGTTGTCCAAATTCAATAAAATTGTGCAACGATGCTAACCCTGCAGAGCTAGTTCAGGCAGACAACTCAAAGTAGCGCCAACTCAACATCAGGTGATGGGTCACATGACTGGGGCGCCGTGGGGCGGGCTATTTAAACCTCCTTGCTTACATGCTCATTCCTTGCTGCTCTACTGAGCTGTGCTGCTGTTTATAGTCCAGGCGTTTCGGGCAGTATTTTGATGTAATTGTGCACTTTATGAAAGAAGCATGAAATTTGGCACACAGTTATATGGAACATTTTTGGCTATAGGGCCATCGCAGATTTGTCTTGGGAAACTTGTGGGAGCCACTCAAAGTTGGGCTCTCATAGACTTTACTATAGAGTAAAATAATACAAAAAAATACATAGGGGTCAAACTAGGTGTTTTTCGGGATTCTGAATCCAATGCAAACATTTGTTTTGCAGGAAAAACATTCCTTGGGCTAAAAACGGACACCATAAAACTATGGTTTAGTGATGAGTCATCACTTTTCACAGTTCTGTTTCTCGGAAATGAATGTTTTTTGTGCAAAACAAATGCTTCCATTGGATTCAGAATCCCTAAAAACACCTAGTTTGAACCCTTACATGCTACATAAAGCATATTTATTTTTTGTATTATTTTACTGTATAGTCAAGTCTATGAGAGCCCAACTTTGATTGGCTCCCACAAGTTTCAACAGACAAATCTGCGATGGCCCTATAGCCAAAAATGTTCCATATGGCATGTTCTAACTGTGCCAAATTTCATGCTTCTTTCATAAAGTGCACGATTTTTGCCTGAAACGCTCTGACTATTAAGCTTGCTGTGATGTAATGTGGCTTATGAGCAGTGTTGATTTCGTCGACTAAAACTATGACGAAAAATGTTTGTCGACTGCGCTTTTTTTCACTGCCGAAAACTAAATAAAAACAAAATAAAAACTAAGCTGTGATGACTATAACTAAGACTAAATACATTGACAATTTCGCCAACAAAATAAAAACTAGACTAAAACGTCAGGGAGGAACTAGTGGAGAAGAGAGTAATTTTATGTTTGTTTGCTCTCAGGTGTTGCCTGCTGAAAATAGCTGATCTACAAGCTCACAACGTGTCGCAGCAGCGCGACACGTTGTGAGCTTGTAGATCTGCTATTTTCAGCAAGCAACCAAGTGTAAAATCAGTCATTACGATGCCATCAAGGCCTGCCAAAATACATTTCAGTTGACTAAATCAACTGTAGATTTAGTCGCCTAAAAACGTATGATATTTAGTCGACTAAAATTAGACTAAAACTAAAACATTTCAGGTGACAGATGACTAAAACTAAATGACGTTTTATTCAAAAGACTATGACTAAAACTAAATCAAAATGTGCTGTCAAAAACAACATTGCTTATGAGGTATTTTAATCCCTCCGCCTCCCCAGCATCCACCTGTAGGCTATGATCCCTTTTGGGGGTCTTGCAATTTAATTCCCTGAAATATCTATTTGACAGATCCTTTATGCTTGCAGGATTAAGAGCCCTTGATGCCAAAATCTGCCATTGTTTCCTGTTGAGATTGGCACATTTCACCCAGGTTTTTTTTTTCATCTCACTCACGCCACTTTGTCTGCTGACCTCACTCAGCAACGAAATAAACAGAAAATAAACAAAAATAAAAATAAAACAACTCAAAGGAGGCAAGCAGTGATCACCCCATGACGTGCACTGCAATGTAGTTTCAAACACACCACTTTTTTGAGAGTAAAAAAGAAAAAAGACCCGTGTGACATGTGTGATCTGGGCAGGTTGCCCCAGGAAATGTGCCAATCTCAACAGGATACAACGGTATGTGTTAAATGTGTTTGCGAATGTTGAGCTCTAACTGTGGTGTGGAGAGAGGAGCATTCAACGTCTTTCACCCAACTTTAGTCAACTTACAGCACAGCCTGTAGTAGTCTGGACAACAAAGTTAGGTGTGTAGCCTGCTAAGAGATGTGATCTGTGTGGAGCTAGTGTTTGGGTTCTAGCCTGGACGTTGTTCAGACGGAGAGCTGCAACGCAACAGAGTGGAAACACATCATAATGGAACAAACAATTGTTGCTAGGCTTTATTATCCCCTGGGAGAGAGTCTGAGAGACAGAAATGGGGTGCTAGCTGACACTCACCATATGCACGCAAACACAAACAGACATACTGTATACACACACAGCACACACACACACACACACACACACACACACACACACACACACACACACACACACACACACACACACACACACACACACACACACACACACACACACACACACACACACACACACACTCTCATGGAGTACCATAACAATAAAAATCTCTATAATTTTAGAGACACAGTTAGGGCTGTCGTGATTATGACGTTTTACATGACGATTCATTTTCTCTCAAATAATTGCGATTAACGATTTAATTGTGTTTTCGTCGTTGACAAATACATTTCTGTTTGGCTTGTATGCTTTGAAGTTGCACATGGCAGATATGACACATAACCTAAATATACAATGAAATTACTGACATAATACAACTTTATACTTAAAAAAGAACATTGATAGTGGAAATAGCTGATCTACAAGCTCACAATGTGTCGCGATGCGACGCGTTGTGAGCTTGTAGATCTGCTATTTCCACTATTTTTTACTTTAAAAAACAAATATGAACATTTTTCAACATGGAAAACGATGATGATGATTATGAAAAATGATCACGATTATGAAAAATAATCACGATTAGACGATTATGTAATAATTGTCAGCCCTAGACACAGTAATTACTAGGGTTGTAACGATATAGTAACTGTATCGAAATATCGTTTTTAACTTAAAAAATCGAAGTAGATCGAAATGAAAACAGCTAAAATCGAATCATATCGTTTTATTTTGTATCGTATCGAATCGGCAGTGCAAAGAATCGATTGTATCGATACTACCTACTTGTGCATTGTATTTAGCATTTTTAAGAAGATAAAATTAAAAGGAGGTGTTTAATTACTTTTCCTTTCCATATAACTACACTGGTCTATCGATAAATGTGTGTAATCTCTGGGTTCATGTCAAGGTGCAGGTTTGTCAATATACAATGTCCATGTGTTTGGCAGATAATCACTGTGTTTACTTATTTATATCCATAATAATGCATGTTTCCCTTAAAAACCTAGCCTGACACTCAGCCTGAATTGACATTTCGTTTCACTTCATTATTCAGTCTGAAAGTGGTTTCCCCCAAGGCGATTGCAGGGATGGGCGTTGCCAAAAAGAGGCAGTCTTCAGCGATTGGTTCACCGACCAACACATGACATAGTGTGGCTGGCTAGTGGCTAGCCTATTGCTTGCTAGTGCTACTTGCTAACCAAAGAAACAGTCAGAATAGGAGCACTACGAACTAGTAATCAAACACAACATAACATGCCTGCTACTGGTGTTTAATAGCGAGATCGATACGATCGCATTTTACCGCAATTTACCGCATTTTATTGCGATGCGCGGTACGGTACGGCGGCAGCGCTGGTGTACTTGGAAACACACATGAGTTCTGGGAAACCCCCACCCACGCTGATCACAAGACACTGATTCACGACGCTGATTCGCCGTACGGATTTTCAACCGAGGGAGGACTCTTCAATGAGAGCACTTCTAGACCCCTGAATCGCCAAAACAAAAAATTTAAAGGGTGTGGCTAGCGATTCAGGGTCTGGAACTAGGCTATTAAAAACCTGCACTATCCACACCTTTCACACTGTCACACAGATTTAATTTCTTTCGTTACTATATCGATTTTAAATCATTGAATTGAATCGTATCGCCATGAATGAACCAATATCGTCCATGTATCGTATCGTCAACCATGTATCGTGATATGTATCGAATCGCTATTAAAATGTATCGTTACACCCTTAGTAATTACACCAATATAACAACGAGCACAGCAGCACGTCCATGTGGGATTAACGGCAGAAGACTTCTGAATCCTAACAAAGAGTGTCTGCCTTTTGCCAGTACAGGCATTGCGCACAGACACACTTGCACTCGCACACACACACACACACACACACACACACACACACACACACACACACACACACACACACACACACACACACACACACACACACACACACACACACACACACACACACACACACAAGCAATCACACATTATAGTCCAGTTCAATATGTCCAAACATGAAGGTTCGTTCGTTCCATTTGCAAAATCCCTAGGGGAATATTTGACAGCTGCTGAAAGTTTGTGTCCCATCCACTTACTATACACTATACCAGTGGTTCTCAACCTGTAGGTCAGGACCCTCAGGGGGGTTCCCAAATTATTTTGGGGGGGTCCCTAAATTATTAACTTAATGTGCAACATTGTTTCCTCACTCAACAGTACACAAACCAACATAAAGTTTAAGTGTATAGAGGGTTTATGCACATTTCTAAAGTGACAATTTAAGGACTTTTTAATACCTCTAAAATGACAAATTAAACATTGGCCAAATTGTCAAATATTAGTGGCAGAAATTGTGAAAATAGCAGATCTACAAGCTTAGCATGTAGATCTGCTATTTTCACAATAGAACCGTGTTATACAAAATGTAAATCCTCAACTCTTAGTACTCGTAGTACTCTTAGTACACTTAGTAAAACATGTGTAAAATATTCATATTCTGTAGTTTTATCATGTCCTTTGAAATTG
The DNA here is from genome assembly GCF_963921795.1 of Nannobrachium achirus. NCBI lineage: Eukaryota > Metazoa > Chordata > Actinopteri > Myctophiformes > Myctophidae > Nannobrachium > Nannobrachium achirus. Next base: position 35,468,248 of record NC_137830.1, read on the forward strand.
GGCTTGGTAAGGCTTCAAAATGTGGCCACATTGTGTTTTTCAGCTCATATATGATAATAATAGTGTTATGCAGGCATCTATTTACTGAAAATATTTAGGCGAGGATTAAAAACCTGCTATTCCAGTAGGTTAAAACTTGCATTACTCAATGTCAGTTGCACACAGAGTGATTATTTATTTCTGGGTAAAACTTCAAAATGTTTCCTTCAAAATGAGACCATGCCCAGTGCATTACTCCAAATGGTTTAAAAACAACAATCAATTTAGTTTGGGTACGCTGTGTATAGGTGTTTTTTGCTAATTATACAGGATTGTGAACAGAAGATTTTTTACCTAGTATAGTCTATAGTAAGTGGATGGGACCCAAATTTTCAGCAGCTGTCAAAAATTCCCCTAGGGATTTTGCAAATGGAATCATGGATTTTCTGATTTGTTATACTCTGAAGTTTCCAAAAATATATAGTTTTCATAATCCCCCGAATATCTGAACGAAATTACACAAGCGACTTGACTATTATGGCACATCCCTCCGAGCTCTAGAGGTATTTAGGGCACCGCACATCGCTGGAGAGGATGACGCGGCATGCGGGACAGAGCGGTCGTCCCTCAACAGGGAGGTGTTGGTGAGAGGGATGTGTTACCTTACCTGCAGGGGTGTTGCACCAAATTCTGGGCTGAAGATTTCTTTGAATGTTTAAAATTCTTCTACGTTTTTTTATTTATTTTTATTGAAGACCCCTGGTTTAAGGGTGTCTATATACGTTTTACATATTTATTGACCAATTGAAAAGTATTAGCAAGAGCTTGAGACTGTCACCCCCCCAAACCATAGACTGTAGAAAAATATGGACGAAGCGAAGCCATTGGTTTCTATGCAGCGCAAATGGCCCTTTCTACCCCTTGGAATGGGACGTCGCCATCATAGAATTGTAAAGGCATCAGAGATACTATTGGCTGCCAATGGTACGTGCAACGGAGGGATACATGGGAGAATGTGGTCGGAGCCTACCGAAATACAGCACACGAAGAAGAATACAGCTGGCTGGTATCCGGCTGGTACCCCCCCCCCCCCCCCCGCAACTTTATCATTTATTTTAAAATACATTGGACCACATTTCGACAAAACGAATATGATGGTGATTGAAAGGCATTTTTTAACTAGCGATAGGAACCATACAGTATTCATGAAAATGATAATTAAGGTTAGAAAACGAAAGGGGAAAATGAATGGGATCCAATGGAGGGCAATTCTTTTTGCGATCGGCCGGGGGGGAAAACAGCGCAACTAGCGGCCAATCATAGGAAGTTTTAGTTCCGTATTGGAGTCATTTTAAATCGGCAGAACTATGCCCCTGCCCCAAACACGCACGCATGCATGCAAGGCAACGCACACACAGAAACACACGCACACACACACGCACACACACGCACACGCGCGCACACACACACACACACACACACACACACACACACACACACACACACACACACACACACACACACACACACACACACACACACACACATACACACACACACACACACACACACACACACACACACACACACACACACACACACAGTCATTCATCTATGGTCTCTTCCTCTAGTTCTCTTTTGCACACCCACACACACACAAGCAAACATAAACAAGAAATTCATTAGTGTAACACTTAGGATTTCATTGTGTACACACAAACACACACTCACTCCTCTCATGCCGTGCACACACACACACACACACACACACACACACACACACACACACACACACACACACACACACACACACACACACACACACACACACACACACACACACACACACACACACACACACACACACCACACACACACACACACACACTCCCAGCAGTCTAACAGCCTGACTTGGGTTGGGTCAGAGTAACCTGGGCCAGGATGCGGGCACGGCAGGGGTGTCGCACCAAATTCTGGGCCCTGGGGGTACAAGGATTCACTTCAATTCACTCTTTGTTACGTCCCACCCCATGTCTTTCTGTTACTAACAAGACAGAGGAGGTCATAGTAGACCCCAGATCCATAGGAGACCAGAGTATGATCAGTGTCCACGACCATAACATCAAACAGGTCGCCTCCTATATCTAGGAGTGCAGATTGATCAGGATCTGAGCTGGCACACGCATGTTACAACCATATGTTCTAAGATACATCAGCGCCTACACTTTCTTCAAAGACTTAGGCTTTTCGGAGTCAGTGTGAATATTATGTTGACTTTCTACAGGGCTAGTATAGAATCCATTCTGAGATATGGTATGTCTAGCTGGTTTGGTAACCTGACTGTTAAGTATAAGTCTCAAATAGCTAGGCTAGCGAATACGGCAGGGAAGATCATGGGTATGGCCACCCCCCCGACCACACTCCAGGCCATCTATGAACAAGGAGTGTTAAGACAAGCTCGAAACATAGTGTCTGACCCCCTGCATGTATTGAACAGAGAGTACGAACTACTGCCATCTGGCAGAAGATATAGAACTCCAGAATGCCATTACAATAGATATAAGCACTCATTTGTTCCTATGTCGATTAAAATGTTAAACGATAGACTGAGTAGAGGCAATGTACGTTAGGTGTGGGTGCAGTATGTCTTTTTTCTTTTTCTTTTTCTGTTTTGGTTTTTGTAATTTGTCTTTTTCTTTTTTGTCTTAAATGTTTTTATGTACAATGCAGATGTGGCTATGTCTCCAAGAAAAGATTCTCCTGAGGGAGACTAATAAACCTTGAACCTTGAAATCAAAGCCAGGGAAGAATATTTTTATAATGGAAGTGATTGGGAAAAAAGTCACACCCTATGTCGTTTTCATAGCCTCATTATTGCTATTTTAAGTACCAAAAAAAACATCTACGTGATATTAATAAAAAAAAGGAACAAAAAAGTACAGTAGTTACATTGCAAAACAGGGTTTGTTTCCCCAGAATGTTGATGTGATGTACGTGCTCTTTGTGTTATGATTATTTTGTATTCTTTGGGGTTTTGTTTTTGTGGGTTTTTTTTGTTTGTTTATTTTTTGCTTTTATTGTGATGTATATATTGTTTTGAAAGTAAAAATAAAAATAAACATATTGTTTAAAAAAAATAAAAAAAATACATAGGCCTACATTCAAAGATTTGCACACGTTTTCACGACTTTTCAAAAATAGCAGATCTACACTCGGTGCCACGCTGCGAGCTTGTATATCTGCTATTTTTCAATAGCTAAAGTAAAAAAATAACACCTTGGGCCCTAGTAACTCAGTCCCACTTTTCCCCCCCTTGTGACGCCCCTGTGCGGGCAGCTGCAGAGTGAATGTGATGAGTGAAGCCCTGAGGGTTCATCTGGGGTTAGAAGACACATCCACGCTACCTCCATGAGCTGCCCACTTACATCTGCTGTGTGTGTGTGTGTGTGTGTGTGTGTGTGTGTGTGTGTGTGTGTGTGTGTGTGTGTGTGTGTGTGTGTGACAGTATGAGACACAGACAGTGTTTGTGTGATAGTTTGTTTACACAAACTGCATGGTAGAGTGAGTGCGTGTGTGTGTGTGTGTGTGTGTGTGTGTGTGTGTGTGTGTGTGTGTGTGTGTGTGTGTGTGTGTGTGTGTGTGCGTGCGTGCGTGCGTGCGTGCGTGCGTGCGTGTGTGTGTGTGTGCACTCACGCACGCGCATCTTGCACTAACCAAGGTGTGGTGGTGAATGTACGCTTGTTGTGTACATTTGCATACCTTATGGCAGGGCCGTGCCATGATACACAGCGTGACTCTATGTGGCCTGAGTTTGATAGTCCAGCCTGGCTCTAAATACATAAACAGCAGCCTGGGAGTTTGAGACATCATAATATGATAGAAGAATTAGGAAGAAGGGGTGCACCGCTGGCCTACTGGTCCAGGCGCATGCCACTTGGCATTGCCACATATAGGCATGGATGCCTGGCGGCGGCGCCGGTTCGATTCCCGATCCGGGGCGACCTTCGCCGCGCGTCACTCCCCATCTCTCCCCCCATTTCCTGTCAGTCTACTGTCCTATCAATAAAGGCAAACAGGCATAAAAAAATACTCAAAATAAAATCGAAATAAGACCCCGAACTGACATCCGCCTAGGAAGTCCGCCCAGCAGTCAGTTTATTTGGTGAACATGAACTGTCTGTAGCTTGGCCAATGACATAGCTTGCGTGCAAAATGGACAATTTGGCCAAATGGTGGCACTAAATTAAAAGCCGTGGGGTCAACAAAATCAGAAGGGTTCCTTGTCCAGGAAGCATGGAGGTGCAGAGTAAATTCCATGGCAATCTGGCCAGCATTTCTCTCTCTCTTTTTTTTTTTGATATGTTATTTGAGAGGAGAGGATGGACAAGGGGTCCAATTGAGGGCTGGAATGGTGTGGCGCTGCAGGCTGGGTGGTGGAAAAAGAACTCAAATGTTTTACTTAAAGGCCCGCTGACACGCCCCCAAATTATAATAGTATGATACAGTAGGTCATGTGGTCTCTCTGGAAACGGTCTGAAATAGTCTGAAACTCATGTCACAGTGTAATCTGCCCCTCGCTCCCCAGCGAGGGGCCCCAGCTGACCAGTACAGTAAGTAGTCCAAGTACAGTCAATTAATTTGATTGGCTTATAATTGCGGATTCTCACAATGACATCATAAACATATTAACTCATATTTTAAGATTACTTTTTAAAGTGACAGTACCCCTTTAGATGACAGTCCTACTTTAAGTAAAAGTATCAAAATTGCAATATAGACATTCATTACATGTAAAAGTCCGGAATTCAAAATGTACTTGAGTAAAAGTATGAACTTGTTGGCATCAAAATGTACTTATAGTACCAAAAGTAAAAGCACAAAATGTTTGAGAATAGCCTATCTACAAGCTTGTATATCGGCTATTTTCAAATAGCCTAGGTATAAAATAGGGCTAAAGTGGTTTAATGTATGTTTTTTTTATATAATCATTTATATCTGCAAAGTAACTAGTAACTAACGTTTTCAAATAATTGTAGTGGGGTAAAAGTACAATATTCAGATCCGAGATGTAGTGGAGTACATTACTTAAGTAAATCTACTTAGTTACTTATTTACACCAGTGGTTCTCAACCTTTTCAGGCCGCGACCCCCAAAATAATCCTATTTTAACTGGGGACCCCCCTACCCTACGAGCACTAAGGGTTGAGGCACAACATTTTGTATATTTCTTTTGCGTTGCGAGGCGTTGTGAGCATGTAGATCTGCTATTTTCACAATTTCTATATTTGACAATTTGGCCAATGTTTAATTTGTAATTTTTTTATGTATTAAAAAGTCCTTAAATTGTCACTTTAGAAATGTGCATATACGTTACTGTTGAGAGAGAAAACTATTTTTCACATTAAGTTGATCATCTGGGGACCCCCCCCCCAAAAATAATTTGGGGACCCCCCTGGGGGTCCTGACCCACTGCTTTACACCAGAGGTTGGGCAGCAACAGGACCACAAGCTGTTTATCACAAAACATCTCACTGACAAGGACAGGAATTACATGTGTTGACACAGGCTTTGATAAAAACAAATCGATAGAGACAGCGAGGCAGAGAGAGAGAGAGAGAAAGAGAGATATGTGAGGAGCAGGAGAAGGGGTGAGGGAAATATGGATGAAATAGGAAAATAAAGAGGGAAAACTAAAACTAAAAAATGAATGCATGGCATTAGTTTATGCCAGGGTTCCCCAATTAGTTTTCCCCAAGGGCCAAATTATGTCTAGGGTACCAAGCCGAGGGCCACAACATTGCAGGGGGCGACGGTGGCGTTCCCGCTACTCAGTTCGGATATCGTCGTTGTCGGGTGAATACCTTGTATGTCCAGAACCGTTTTGTTTTGCATTTATCATTTTAAAAATGATTTAAACTAGTGAAAACAGCCGATCTACAAGCACACAACGCCTCGCGGTGCGAGTCATTGTGTGCTTGTATATCTGCTGTTTTCACTACTTTTGTGCGACGGCCTTGTATGATGAAGCAGGGCTTTACTTTGCGAAAGAACATACGCATTTGGAGATACAAGGTTTCCACCCGACAACGACGATAGTGTTGTTGCTGCTCACCATTATTACTGGGATTGGTTGGGGCCAGACAGTAGCCCCCTGCGTGCCGCAAATGGCCCGCGGGCCGCCTATTGGGGAACCCTTATGCAGTACACGCGAGTCTCGCCTGCCTCAGCTGTAATCAGCTGTCAGTCAGCGCCTATTCCTATTCCTCATTCACAGATCTGCTGATCATTACATCACACTGGCATAATCCAATCAGAGCTCTCGCTCAGTAAGGGAAGCTCTGCTTGTCTTTGATCTGAAGCTTCAGATCCGCTGCTGCTCAGCTGCCTCCTCCACCCCAGCCTCCACCTTTTGATCAGAGTCTGGCATAGGCTCAAATACTTGTGATTTTATGTCTGCTGGTTCAAGCTAATTAAGTCAATGTATTGCTATTGTACCACAATTTTTTTTTATAATTTTTATCCCACAATTTTGTAACCCATTTTTTCACCCAGTGCTAATTGCCTATGTAATCCTGGGCTCTGCTCTCCCTCTGCCGCGCCTGGGGAGACAACGGACTGACCTCATGCTTCCTTCTATGCATGAGGAGTCCAAGTTGCTTCTTTTCACCTGACAGTGGAGATTTCCCTGGTTTGGACGTAGCGCGTGGAAGGAACACGTTATTCCAACCAGTTCCTTTCCCCTCCATCAGGCGCCCCGGCTGGCCAGGGGGAGGCATTATTGAGACCAGGATTACGTGCATGTTTTTGTGAGGGTATCAACCCTAGGAGACACGGGGAGAACATGCAAACTCCACACAGAAAGGCCCTATCGCCAACCCCACCTAGGGTGTGGGCGCTGATGACGCGGAGGAGGAACACGCCACCAGCGCCCACAGCTTCCCCCGGCGGGAATCGAACCCAGGACCTTCTAGCTGTGAGGCGAAGCGCTAACCACTGCGCCACCGTGCCCCCTATTGTACCACAATTATACCCCTTATGGAGGTTCCCTGATTTTGCACAGCAAACATGCGTGAACAAAATTCAGGGATCATCTCCGAACGCGGAGCCCTTTAACGGCAAGTTTAACCGTATTCCATTTGTTGCAATAAATGCTTAAAGTTATACCATGTAACTTTTTTTATAAAACAAATCTTAAAATTGTCCTAACTGTTAAATCGCTAAAGTTTTAAAACACCCACTCCGTTATTTTCAGCTTCTAAAGCCTTCTCTATATATGTTTTCTGTGATCCTCGCCGGGGTCCGGTTTTTGCGGAAAAATTACGTCATCATACACTACCGGCCAATCACAGCGAGGGTTATACACTGCCGGCCAATCACAGCGCATCTTGCTGACTTCTCAGGAAGTAGCTTGCCTCAACAAAACAACAGCATATACTCAGGTGAAGGAGTCCGTTTCTCCGGAATGCCTGAACGCACAGGAACCAGGGACCCCTCTAAAGATAGATCTCGGCGAGGTGGAGGCAGACAGCGGGGGTGTGAGGCCCGGTCCGCGGCGAAAAACGGCCGAAAGACGCGGACGCGACCACGGTTTGCTATAGAGCTACTGACCACTAGTTGAGCAACTTACACAGTATAGCTTTAAATCTACTTTGACGTGAGTGTTCCTGACTAAAAAAGGAGAGCAGGTGAAAAATCAAGGTGTGAGAGAGAGAGAGAGAGAGAGAGAGAGAGAGAGAGAGAGAGAGAGAGAGAGAGAGAGAGAGAGAGAGAGAGAGATTCACATGCTGGTTTATGGGGTTTCCAGAGAGCAAACACGGAACATTTCTATTTCGGAGTTTCTTTCGCTCCTTTCTCCTCCTCCTCATCCTGCTCAGCGCCACATTCTCTCTACACATCGAAACCCCACCAAAAAACATCCTCACAGTGACTCCTAAGATTCCCCAGCACAGACAGACGCACATGCTACTCCACACTAGGTCCTCGTGCAGGACAGCTAGCGGGCGAGCAGGGGTGTCATACCAAATTCTGGGCCCTGGGTACAAGGATTCACTGCGGGGCCCCTGTGCTTTAACTATTGAAAAATAGCAGATATACAAGCTCACAGCGTGCTGCGAGCTTGTAGATCTGCTATTTTTGAAAAATCTATGTTTGTATGTCAGTGGAGCTCAAACCTTTTCATGTGAAGGACCCCCAAAATGGAATGTATTTGGCCACGGACCCCCATCTCAAAATATTGAGTTCTAGGGACCCCGCTGAAGCAAAATTTGAGTTACAAATGTTCGCATAAAAAATACATTATATTCAAAGATTTGCACACATTTTCACGACTTTTCAAAAATAGCAGATCTACAAGCTCGCAGCCGCGCTGTGAGCTTGTATATCTGCTATTTTTCAATAGCTAAAGTATAAAATAATTAAGGCCCCTCCACCACCTTGGGCCCTAGTAACTCAGTCCCACTTTCCTACTCCTTGTGACGCCCCTGCAGGCGAGACAGACACGAGAGAACGGGGGAGGCGGTGAGGATTGGTGTGAAGGAGAGGTCACTCCATCACCCTCCACTTAATGTCTTTCTCCCTCACGCAGCATTATAACACCACCCGCCCCTCAACTTCCTCTGCATTCCTCCGGAATCTCGCAGTGAAATCACGGAGATGATAGATGACGGTCCTTTCATATCCCTTTGAACTACGTAGTTACTGCACTGCACCCCCCGTTCTCAGCCCCCGAATACATGTGATTGTTGTGTACGTACGCGCGGGTACAGAGAGCGTGCGTCGCTATTGGGGCATGCTAGCTTAAGCGATATCCCAAGAACGATTTGGTCGGAGGAGGAGGAGGAGGAGGAGGGAGGGAGGGACCGAGGAGGAGAATGTTCCCCTCGGCCTCTCCCCGTCACCTCTGGAGCAGCGCTCCGTCGGCGCCCCTCGCCGGCCCAGAACGAGCCCATAAATTAAGTCTGACAGGCGGAATGGCTGCGTGGACACCGGGGCCGCCTCGGGTTAACGACCCAAACCTCAATCAGCGTTGAACGCGAGGGCCGGCGGGGAGAGCGCAAACGTGCGTGTCAGAAGTTCCGCGTCTCCCGCCCACTGTCCGCCGCCTCGCCAGCGGACCCGGTGCTCGCCAAGGGGGCAGAGATGATAACAGGGGGCAACGTCACTTTGGCCCCGTTCTCGTCCCTGACCGTGCCTGGGTTCCATCCAGGGGCCGTGTCACAGGGTCGCACACGAGGGGAATTGCCTATTAGGCAGCATGATAAGGCAGGCCACAGAGCAATAGGAGAATAGAGCCCTCTCTCTTGGTCTCTCATCCCTCCCTCCGCTCTTCGCTCACTCTCTTGCACAAAATACATACACCAGGGGTCTTCAACAGGGGGTCCGGACAGGACCCCTAAGGGGTCATCAGGGTTGCTACAGGGGGTCCTACAAATCTTTGAGTGATAGAAAGTTTTTTTTCTGTTTTTTTTTTTATAGTAACCACTTGAACCCTAGTGTCCATATTCTGAGAACTTTAGCCAAAAATAGCAGATCTACAAGCTCACAACGCCTCGCAGCGCGAGGCGTTGTGAGCTTGTAGATCAGCTATTTTCGGCAAAGCGCTTTGGTGTAGAGGGGAAAAAGAGAAGACTATGTACAGAGTGAAAGGTGAAGTTTATTAAGTATTGACGGTTCAAGTGGTTAAATATCTGAACACACAAATTGACATGAAACCAAAATACACTGACGATTGTGCTGTCAAACGATGAAACTATAGGGAATCTATGTACAGGTTGTGGGGGTCCCTGCTTCATCTCTCTCTCAACTAAGGGGTCCTTGGCCTGAAAACGTTAAAGACCCCTGATACGCACAAACAAAGCGACCTTACCCTCTGAGCGATGGATGCAGGTGTGCTGGTTGTCGCTGAGGAAGAAGCCAATCTTGCACTGGCACTCGTAGCTGCCCATCGTGTTGACGCACACCTGCTGGCAGCCGCCGTTGTTGTCCACACATTCATCCACGTCTGCAGGGACGGTGGAGAGGAGACAGAGAGAGAAAGAGAGAGAGAGAGAGAGAGAGAGAGAGAGAGAGAGAGAGAGAGAGAGAGAGAGAGAGAGAGAGAGAAACAGAGAGAGAGCGAAACAGAGAGAGGGTAGAGAGGACGAAAGAGAAAAACTGAGTCAGAGTCAGTGAGCACAGTCTTGCGATCGAGAAAGGCCGCCATAGGCATACCTGGCTCCCTAGAGAAAACAGGCTTTGTACCCACTGCACACAAAAGGAAGTGGAAACTGAGCTACACTTCCTAACCACCTGTCCACTGTACCAAGACATCACAGACACATACTTCCCACAGATCATAACCACACAAAGAGAGTTTGAAAACATGACCAATGATGGAAAAACTCCCATATCTGCTGGGTGAAGTACGACAATGTGCAAACACAGCAGCAAGATTTGTGAGCTGCTGTGATAGGAGAAGGATATCAAATGGAACACAACCACCTTAAAGACTACAGATCATGGTGTACACATCCTTGCTCTGTCTGCATCGAGTAATCTCCATACATGAAAACTGTTCCACCCCTTCAAATTGTAGTGTACATATTTTATTCTGATTGTATTATATTGATTGATTGTATTGTACTGTGTACTCTTCTGCTTTGGCAATGCTAACGTATGTTTTCTCATGAATTGACAGCAGAGAGATATAAAGAGAGAGACAGGGGAGGTGGGGGGCAGTTGAAAGAAGGTCAGTACCATTCCATAATGGCAGGCCATTAGGTTTCATAAACAAACCAGTGTTAGTTTATGTGTCGGGAAAAGGTCTTCCTGTGTCTCATATGTGTGTGGGGAAACCGGGGGATGACATTCGAGTCAGGAATCACACACACACACGCACGCACGCACGCACGCACCCACGCACGCACGCACGCAGGCAGGCAGGCAGGCAGGCAGGCAGGCAGGCAGGCAGGCAGGCAGGCAGGCAGGCAGGCAGGCAGGCAGGCAGGCAGGCAGGCACGCACGCACGCACACACACACACACACACTGATGCATATGACACGGGGCAGAGCAGTTGCCCCTCTAACGGGAGCCCAATCCTGGCACAGTAGGTGGCTGAACCAACTACTTGGCACCGAGCGTCACTATCGGGCCTTGTCCACGTTGAACGCGTGAAGAGTGCGAGCGTATACTACGCACACGCGCTCGCGCACGAGCGTACATGTTTATAGGGCCCCGCTGTGCCACTGAAAGCTCAGTAAATTACCAATGGGGCATTTTGATGGGGCTGAAGTGAGCTGGAAACATATAACACCCTTGACTGACTTTAACAGGGATCAAACAGAGCCGGTCGGCTTCTGTGGAAAAGGCCAGGCTGATGGGAGCGTGTCTGTGTGTGTGTGTGTGTGTGTGTGTGTGTGTGTGTGTGTGTGTGTGTGTGTGTGTGTGTGTGTGTGTGTGTGTGTGTGCGCGCGCGCGCGCGTGTATGTGTGTGTGTGTGTGTGCATGCCCACGCAGGCGGGCATGTGTGTGTGTTTGCCTGAGTACATGTTTGACAGTGCTTGTGTGTTCAGTATACGTGTGTACGGCACGTACTGTGCGCGGCGCGCGCGCGTCTCTCCAACGGCCGGTCAGACAGGGACTAGGAGGAGAGAGTGTGCGTTCTGTTTAGTCTGCGGTGGCCTCCTATGTGTTTTCAGGTTGCGAGGACACGCAGACTGTGGACACACTGACGCACAGTGATGATGTCACGGGGGAGGGGAGAGAGTTTGCCGTCGTGTGTCTGCATACTTACTGAATGTCTCTCAGTCAAGCCCACTGAAGGCTCCAGGGACATGCAGAGAATGTTAGAGAGGCAGGGGCTGAATTTTCTAAAAGGGCCTTTTGGTGAAAATATCGAAAATAGCAGACCTCCAAGCTCACAATGCGTTGCAGCGCGACGCATTCTGAGCTTGGAGGTCGGCTATTTTCGGTGCTTGACACCACACTGAACTAAACATAATCAAGTCAATACTGGAGATATGGCGTACAGCATGGATCTCTACACAGAGAGGGCAATTTTTTCAACATAAGCTGCTTTCAGTTGAATAAGGCAATTCTCTTGAATGCCGCCTTCAGGTATGGGATGGACGAAGGGAATTTGCATTTCTTTCACCATAGTAAAAACTGCATTCATGGTTCTGGAGAGGGCACTTTTTACAGACTGATAAAAGGGCAGGGGCTCAAGCCCCCTTTGATGTCTAAGTGTGCACGTGCCTGGAAGGCTCCTCTCTAAAGCACTGGTTCCAACTTCCCAAACTCCCATTATGGCTCTAATCCCTTCTTTATTTTCTTTCTTACAAAAGAGATTTATTTACCGGTATTTATTTATTTAAGTAGTGAAAAAAGGCCTGGACAGCTGGCGTAGCGGTCCAGGCACCTATAGGCTCAGTGTAGCCTGACAGCTCACGTGGGTTCGAGTCCCGAACCCGACGGCATACGCTGCGTGTCACTCCCCATCTCCCTCGCCCAAATTTCCTGTCAGCTATACGGTCCTGTCAAATAAAGGCTTAAAAGCCCCAAAATACAAGAAATTGTGAAAAAGCTGATCTAAAAGCTCAAAACGTCACACGCTGTGAGCTTGTAGATTCGCTATTTTCACAATTTTATGGGTCTCTCCTGGGGATACATACAGATTTTCTTTTGGGTCTCGAGCTAAAAGGTTTATGAACCGCTGTTCTACAGCAGTGGTTCTCAACCTGTGGGTCGGGACCCCCTGGGTGGTCCGTCAAATTATTTTGGGGGGGGTCCCCTGATTATTAACTTAATGTGCAACTTTGTTTTCCTCACTTAACAGTTAACAAACCAACATAACGTTTAAGTGTATAGACTAGAGGGTAACTGCACATTTCTAAAGTGACAATTTAAGAACGTTTTAATACCTCTAAAATGACAAATTCAACATTGGCCGAATTGTCAAATATTAGATATCACAACGCCTCGCCTTGTGAGCATGTAGATCGGCTATTTTCACAATAGAACCGTGTTATACAAAATGTAATGTCTCAACTCTTAGTGCTCGTCAGGGTGGGGGGTCCCCAGTTAAAATATGATTATTGTGGGGGTCGCGGCCTGAGAAGGTTGAAAACCACATCTCTAAACAGGACAGGACACATGGTGGCTGAATGGACATCTCTAAACAGGACAGGACACATGGTGGCTGAATGGACATCTCTAAACAGGACAGGACACATGGTGGCTGAATGGACATCTCTAAACACAGGACAGGACACATGGTGGCTGAATGGACATCTCTAAACACAGGACAGGACACATGGTGGCTGAATGGACATCTCTAAACAGGACAGGACACATGGTGGCTGAATGGACATCTCTAAACAGGACAGGACACAGACACATGGTGGCTGAATGGACATCTCTAAACAGGACAGGACACATGGTGGCTGAATGGACATCTCTAAACAGGACAGGACACATGGTGGCTGAATGGACATCTCTAAACAGGACAGGACACATGGTGGCTGAATGGACATCTCTAAACAGGACAGGACACATGGTGGCTGAATGGACATCTCTAAACAGGACAGGACACATGGTGGCTGAATGGACATCTCTAAACACAGGACAGGACACATGGTGGCTGAATGGACATCTCTAAACACAGGACAGGACACATGGTGGCTGAATGGACATCTCTAAACAGGACAGGACACATGGTGGCTGAATGGACATCTCTAAACAGGACAGGACACATGGTGGCTGAATGGACATCTCTAAACAGGACAGGACACATGGTGGCTGAATGGACATCTCTAAACAGGACAGGACACATGGTGGCTGAATGGACATCTCTAAACAGGACAGGACACATGGTGGCTGAATGGACATCTCTAAACAGGACAGGACACATGGTGGCTGAATGGACACAGGACAGGACACATGGTGGCTGAATGGACACAGGACAGGACACATGGTGGCTGAATGGACACAGGACAGGACACATGGTGGCTGAATGGACACAGGACAGGACACATGGTGGCTGAATGGACACAGGACAGGACACATGGTGGCTGAATGTACATCTCTAAAAAAACACTGGGACATCCTGCCATAAAAAAAAATCACACCCAATGTGAAGTGAGCGGTGGTTGTGCTTGCATAACGTCTTCAATTGGTAATTGGTGATGTAATACAGGCTACACACACGCACACATTGCTATGGCAAAACGCTGAGGAAAACACATTTCTATGGCAAAACGCTGAGGAAAAAGACTAGGATATAAGTCTAGGATGTAATTGGTGATGTAATATGGCTACACACACACATATTGCTATGGCAAAACGCTGAGGAAAACACATTGCTATGGCAAAACGCTGAGGAAAAGTGGCTACAGATAGGTCTAGGATGTAATATTGGTGATGCAATATGATGTAATATGGCTACACACACACACACACACACACACATATTGCCATGGCAAAACGCTGAGGAAAACACATTGCTATGGGAAAACGCTGAGGAAAAGGGGCTACAGACATATAATTGGTGATGTAATATGATGTAATATGGCTACACACACACACACGGCAAAACGCTGAGGAAAACACATTGCTATGGCAAAACGCTGAGGAAAAGTGGCTACAGACACACGCACAGCCACTCTATGGAGCGGTTTACCACCGCTCAAAAAATAGGTAAAATATAGGCACACTGAATTACAGCTCCCAAACAAATCCTGCCATGAAACCAAAACCTTTGCCTTGGGTTTTTTTTGGCACACGTTTCAGAGGACCCAACGGGCTGGTTTGCGCCATCGTTTACTCAGCTTATGTGGAAAGTAATAGGCTCCGTCCAGGGCCAACACGGCCAGCGAAATTACATAGGACCTCACAAGCCATTTCCTCCAGCGATTAGAACGATGGCTCTTTAAGAGGGAGGAAATGAGAGCAGGAAAAGTCCTAGTGCCCTCGCTCTCTCTCTCTCTCTCTCTCTCTCTCGTTCTCGCTCTCTTTCTCACTCATCCTCTCTCTCTGTCACTCTCCCTCTTTGTCACTCTCTCCCTCTCTCTCTCTAATCCCTCCAGGTTGGACAAAAGCACCCCAGCGCCTGTCTGTCTGTCTCAGCCAGTGACTGCATATAAACAGGTCTCAAGGTCTCTGTAGTCTGTACCCCTAACTCATACTAGCCCTGTACCACATACACACACACACACACACGCACACGCACACGCACACGCACACACACACACACACACACGCACACGCACACACACTATACTATACATTTGAAAACTTGAAATGGGACATTCTGTCTAATGAGTACTTTTACTTTTGGTACTTTAAGTACATTTTGGGGCCAATACTTTTGTACTTTTACTCAAGTACGTTTTGAATTGTAGTATTTAGAATGTAGTATTTCTGCATTGTGGTATTGATACCTTTACTTAAGTAAAACATTTGAGTACTTTTTCCACCACTGTACATTGGGAAGAAACCTTGTATCTCCTGCTCCACAAATGCCCCATTTTATACTTCGATGAATGACTTTTTTCCCCGCCTATACAGTACATGCCAATAATCATTTGAAAGTGCTTCAATCTATTGGTTTTATAAATACTGAATCAAGTAAAAGTATCAATGAACGTAATATCAAGATAAATAAAATGCATAACATCATACCAGATAGACATCAGACATCAGCGCAACAGGACACATTTATCATGTGAGTACGAGGCTCCCTGCGCTGAGTCTGGGCTTACTGGGCTAATTCACGCAGCGTGTTTGCACCCAGAAATAGAGGGCCACACAGTGGGGGTCTATCTATAACTCTTCTCTCACTCTTGTCTTCGCCTCACTGTCTGTCTGTCTGTCTGTCTGTCTGTCTGTCTGTCTGTCTGTCTGTCAGGGACGTGCTGGCCATTGGGAAAAGCGGGACAACTCCCGAACGGCCGGTTCATTCCCGGCCGGTCCAGGCCGGCCATTAGGAAAAAAAATTAAAATAAAATGTCTCCCTTCGTTCCATTTTGGGGGCTGGGCGGCCAACAAAGTAAATCGTCACTGTCGGGCAGAAACCTTGTATCTCCAAGTTTCAAATTTGTAGATTTTTTCCCAAAGCAAAGCCCTGCTTCATCATCCAAGGCCGTCGCACAAAAGTAGCGAAAACAGCAGATCTGGTGCGAGGCGTTGTGTGCTTGTAGATCGGCTGTTTTCACAAGTTTAAATCATTTTTAAAATGATAAATACAAAACAAACGGTTTTGGACATACAAGGTTTCCACCCGACAACGACGAAATATAACTCATGAAATTGGCCCACTGGCTTGCCACTTGTCATGATCTGAAATGGCAAATCTTTGAGTAGCAGCAGCGCTATATAGAGAGATCTCTCTCTATAGCGCGCAATGAGGGCCTCTACAACTCTTTTTCCCGGGCTGAATCAGGGGCCCAGTATGTCCCTGCTGTCTGTCTGTCTGTCTGTCTGTCTGTCTGTCTGTCTGTCACTGTTTCACTGAGCCATCTCTCTACCCTGTCTCTATGTACATTTTTCCTTTATTATTTTGCGCCATGCCGAGGATTTTTTCTGACGATTATGGGGGCTCTCGCTGCTCTCTCGGTGCCTGTCTGCCTTTGCATCTCTCACCGTGTCTGTCTCTTTCTGTCTCCAGCTCTGTATTTTCGGTCTGGGATTTATGACATCAGAAATCTCATAAAAGGTTTTTTCTTTTTCTGGGAATGACCATATATGGACTTTTTATTTTATTTTATCCTTTATTAATAATAATAGGTATCCATATACATACAATATATGTTATGCCCATACATGGAGATGGGCATAAAAAAAACATACGTTAATTAGTAATGCCAAGCAGGGCCTTGGTGAGTTAGGGCCTTGGTTTGATGCCTGTGGATCTCCATATATGGGCATTTATACCCTGAGAAATCTCGTAGCTTGTCTGACTGTCAGTATAGGAAGTGATGTCACGTGACATCCTTTTTATGGCCATATATGAGTCATTCTGAACCACATCACTGTGACTCACTGACATCACATGACATCACTTCCTGTACAGCCAGACAGTCAGACAAGCTACGAGGTTTTTCAACAATTAGAGGTGGGACGTTCGCGAATGAATCAAGACTTTTGAACGGCTCTTTGAAATGAACAATGGGATCCGTTTCGCTGTAGGGAGCCGTTCCTTTCTAATGAACAGTGGTGGGAAAAGTACTCAAATTCTTATCATTACTGCAATGTAGAAATACTCTGCTACAAGTAGAAGTTCGGAATTAATTTAAATGTACTTGAG
The DNA here is from genome assembly GCF_963921795.1 of Nannobrachium achirus. Lineage (NCBI taxonomy): Eukaryota > Metazoa > Chordata > Actinopteri > Myctophiformes > Myctophidae > Nannobrachium > Nannobrachium achirus. The sequence continues at coordinate 35,485,506 of NC_137830.1, forward strand.
TAAAAGCACAAAAGTATTGGTATCAAAATGTACTGAAAGTACCAATTGTAGAAAGTACTCATTGTGCAGAATGTCCCATTTCACAGGTTTTCCAATGAATAAAATGTAGAAAAAACATTTGAAAATCTACAAGCTCACAATGCGTCGCTACGCAACACACTGTGAGCTTGTAGATCGGCTATGGCAGGTATGTACCTATATATGTCAGAAATACATGTATAGGGTTGAAAGTGATTTGTAATTATAATCAAAATCGTTTGAACGGCTCTTTGAAAGGAACGGATCCCAGAGATCCAGCTCACTTCAAAGAACCATAAATCCCATCTCTGTATACTATCTGAAGGCTAATTTACATTTCTTGACTCTCTTGACTATGTGTGTTAGAATGATGCATTTACTAGAAAATAGCTTTTTTTTGTTTAGTATTCTCTCTCTCTCTCTCTCTCTCTCTCTCTCTGAGTTCCTGGCATATCTACACAGTGAGAGATACAGTGAGGCTTTTTATGTGAGTGCAGGCTTTACCTGGCGACATATTTCTCTACTTTTAGACTGCGGCAGTGGGCTTGTTTAAAGCCCCCCCCCCCCGCGGAGCAGACCGGTTGCTTTTAAGAGCCTCGTTAACAGGGGACACGGAGAGCGTGAAGACTTTTACTGTCATGTTAGCCACGGCATGAGAAAGCAAGGGGGGGGGGGGAGTGGGGGGTGCTGAGAGAGAGGTGGAAAAGACCCGTCTTTGTGCTGTGAATGATTTCTTCTTCTTCTTTTTTTTTAACTGTGCTCTATTTCCAGTGTTAGACACGGAGCCGCTGCCTTTTTATTTGGCTCATCCTCTGAGCTGATCTGCTGTGTTCTAGGGCAGGGGTTCCCAAAACGTTTTTTGTCTCAGGGCACCCCATAAATATCCCACAACCTTAATTAGAATCGCCCCGTGTGTTTGTGTGTTTGTGTGTGTTTCCATCTGTAACTCCACGTTCAGCAGTTGTTCAATTGTCTAAAAAACATAATACAAAAATCAATAACGCATGTACCTTGCCCAACATCAACTTTATCACCTTCAAATGTGTCTCTACTTCTCATAATCCCCAAATGTTTAAAATATTTCCCCAAATTTTGGCCTGTAGGCGGCTTTGTCCTGTGATGCGATTTACATCACAAATGGGCGTCAACAAGCGTCTGTCTGCTTCACACCAAGGGGCTGTAGGCTAGTTGTTTTAATCTGAGGCACCCCTACATTATAATATTCACTCCCAGCACCTTATGTTTATAGCATATCGTCATTGTCGGGTGGAAACCTTGTACTGTATGTCCAAAACCGTTCGTTTTGTATTTATCATCTATAAAATGTACTTAACTAGTGAAAACAGCAGCACACAACGCCTCGCGTAGATCTGCTGTTTTCACTAGTTTTGTGCGACAGTCTTGTATGATGAAGCAGGGCTTTACCTTACCAAAAGACGTACACATTTGAAACGTGGAGATTTCTGCCCGACAGTGACGATATTTTAGTGATTATGTTGCGAGGAAAACGTTGAGATAATAGCCATTTTGGTTAGAACTGATTGAAAATAACTTTGTACTTCAAGTTTAAGATGACACTAAATATTAAATAGTGTCCAAATAAATTCCATATATCATCAAATTATCTCGCGGCATCCCTGGACTGCCGTCATGGCACCCCAGGGTGCCACGTCACCCACTTTGAAAACCCCTGTTCTAGGGATGGGACGATATAACATTTTCATATCACGATTATTGTGACAAAAGAAATTTTGTGATTTTATGATATTATCACGATAATAAAAATCCATTATCCTGGGGTGGGAACATTTGCCAACAAATAGCAGATCTACAAGCTTTTACAGCTACAGCTTTTTGGTTAGATATTTGATAGAGTGAAAAAAAGACTGTATCAAGTACGTATATTATAAGTACCTTTTACCAATTATAGAGGGTTTAAGTGGTACCGGATATGCAGCTCGGCGAATAAAAGGTGAATTGATCACAGTGCATGACGGAGGACGATATCACAATATATTAAATTTCCACGATTATCGTGAGTGTTTTTTATCGTTGATAAACGATAATATCGCTTATTGTCCATTCCTCCCGCTTATGTGCCACGCAGATGTATTGTCTCTGCAGGAGGAAGCTCTGAATAAAAAGACAAATAAACAGAACAATTGAAAGAAAAAAAATCTATTGTTCTTTGTACATTTCTTCATAATAAGTGTGGGCATGATCTCCGGATTCTCTGTTCTTCTCTCTGTTGGCATTATTTTGTCAAGATGGTCTTCCTTCCCTCATCTCGTCACCTCCAGTTGTCATGCTTTTTTTCATGCTTTCTCCTTAGACTTAGACCCCCCCCCCCCCCCCCCCCCACACACACACACACACACACACACACACACACACACACACACACACACACACACACACACACACACACACACACACAACCACCCCCAAATAGCTTTCAGGAAAGGAGACTAGCTCCTAGGGACCTTTAAAAGCTGGAACAAAACAGGCGCCAGCGCCTACAGAATGCATGTGGGCGCCTTACAGACCCCATAGGGTTCAGTTCGTCCGAGAGAGAGAGAGACAGGAGGCCGTAAAAACGACAGAGAGTACGAGGAGAAGGGCGTTACAGTAACACTGGTAAGGCTCTCAATGAGGAGCATGATTGTTGTGACCGAAGGTCGCAGTATACCATGGTTCCCCAATTAGTTAAAGGGCAGAATCATGTCTAGGGTACCAAGCCGAGGGCCACAACATTGCAGTGGGCGACGCCGGCGTTCCCGCTACTCCAACGACAGTTCAGATTTCGTCGTTGTCGGGTGAAAATCTTGTATGTCCAAAACCGTTCGTTTTGCATTTATCATTTATTAAATTATTCAAACTAGTGAAAACAGACGAACTACAAGCACAGAACGCCTCGCACCGAGAGGCATTGAGTGCTTGTAGATCTGCTGTTTTCACTACTTTTGTGCGACGGCCTTGTATGATTTGCGAAAGAACGTACAAATTTGGAGATAGGAGATTTCCACCCGACAACAACGATATACTATCGCCGGCCGCAAATGGCCCACGGGCCACCTATTGGGGAACCCTGCAGTATACCACGAGAAATGTTGCAGCTTGTCTCCGTCAGTGTCAGTACAGGAAGTGATGTCACATGACATCACCTCATCAAAGATCAAACCCTGGATAATATCCAGGGTTTGATCTTTGATGAGGTGATGTCATGTGACACATTATGGATATTATCCATAATGTGTCAGTCAGTCAGTCAGTCAGTCAGTCAGTCAGTCAGTCAGTCACTCAGTCAGTACATATTTTTACAGCTTATGGGTTGGTTCCCTTGGTCACTGTGACATCATAGGTGATATCACAGGTGACATCACCTATGTAAAAGTCCATATATGGGTATCCCTTTTATGATCCCTGATGTCATTGCTAGATATCACTGCATGGCCAGATGGCAAAGGCATGGCCCATATCTGTGTGGCTGGTTCAGATAGGGATCTCCATGTGTGGGCATAACATATATTGTATGCATATGGATACATATTATTATTAATAAAGGATACAATAAAATAAAAAATCCATATATGGTCATTCCCAGAAAGAAAAACCCTTTTATGCCCATATATGGAGATTTCTGATGTCAGACCAAAAGTACAAAAAAATACATACATTCAAAGATTTGAACAAATTTTCACGACTTTTCAAAAATAGCAGATGTACAAGCTTGCAGCGCGGCACTCGGTGGCGCGCTGTGAGCTTGTACATCTGCTTCTTTTCAATAGCTAAAGTATGAAATAACTCAGTCCCACTGCCCCCCCCCTCCCTTGTGACGCCCCTGTGCGCACCCGCTAATAGAGCTGCCTCTCCGTTCAAACGCCTCAGTTTTCCAGGTCAGTCACAAGTACACCTCGTCTCGCCGCTGACCTTCAGACTGCTGCACCAGGGGCAGAATTTATGACGGCGGCACTAAATTGCGGGATTGCTTTCTTTCACGGCACCTTTCAGTGCTCTTCAAGGCACAAACCAATGTCATCGCTATGGACTGATGTATTACATTTTCACATCAGGGAGGAAGGTGGGAGAGAGAGAGAGAGATTGAGAGAGAGAGAGAGAGAGAGAGAGAGAGAGAGAGAGAGAGAGAGAGAGAGAGAGAGAGAGAGAGAGAGAGAGAGAAGAGAGAGAGAGAGAGAGAGAGAGAGAGAGAGAGAGAGAGAGAGACAAGGCATAACAAGGGACTCACACATAGAGAAACTCTAGAGAGATGCCCCCTCAGCCAACTGGTTTGGGAACTCTGTACACAAGCAGAGCCACCAGACAGACAATTCACTGGACTAAACCAAATTATAAAACAGCAGAAAGAATTCTACCTGACACATGGAGAGAAGCAACCCAAAAGCAGAGCAAACTAGAATGCCATTTGGCCCTAAACAGAGAATACACAGTGGCAGAATACCTGAGCAAGGTGACAGACCCAAAACAAAGACAAATCTTGACTAGGTACAGACTCAGTGAGCAATGTCTTGCAATCGAGAAAGGACATCCTAGGCATACCTGGCTCCCTAAAGAAAACAAACTTTGCACCCACTGCGCACAAAATGAAGTGGAAACTGAACTGCACTTCCTAACCGCCTGCCCACTGTACCAAGACATCAGAGACACATACTTCCCACAGATCATAACCACACAAAGAGAGTTTGAAAACATGACCAATGATGGAAAAACTCCCATATCTGCTGGGTGAAGTAGAAGGATATCAAATGGAACATAACCACCTTAAAGACTACAGATCATGGTGTACACATCCTTGCTCTGTCTGCATCCAGTAATCTCCATACATGAAAACTGTTCCACCCCTTCAAATTGTACATATTTTATTCTGATTGTATTATATTGATCGATTGTATTGTACTGTGTACACTTCTGCTTTGGCAATGTTAACGTATGTTTTCTCATGCCAATAAAGCCCTTTGAATTGAATTGAACTGAATTGAGAAACCAAAGGAGGGAAAAGAGCAACCATTTCCAATTTAAATTGATCTCTGCCAACATTTCTCTGTATAAACACAGGCAAACCAGGGGACGTTTTTGCAAGTTTGAACCGGAGCCTCTCTCTGTTTTGTTTGATCGCGCTTGTGTAAACTTGTGTAAACTTTTGTTTAGACGCACTGAGGATGTGCTTGACACATCTGAGTGTGTGTGTGTGTGTGTGTGTGATGGGGTGAGGAGAGGTTGGGGGTGGGGGGGGGGGGTGGAGGGGAGGTGAATGCAGGGCGAAGGTGGTGAGACGAAGGGAAGATGGGGAGTGATGCGGGTGAAGGTGTGTGTGTGTGTGTGTGCGTGTGTGCGTGCGTGCGTGCGTGCGTGCGTGCGTGCGTGCGTGCGTGCGTGCGTGCGTGCGTGCGTGCGTGCGTGCGTGCGTGCGTGCGTGCGTGTGTGAGTTTGTCTTGCTATACTTATGGGGACTAAACACATGTTCACACAGTCAGCTGCAGGGGACCTCTGACAGTGTGGGGACAAAATAGTAGGTCCCCACAACGGTTAGGGTTAGGGTTAGGGTTAGGTTTAGGGTTAGGGGTTAGGTTTAGGGATAGAGGTTAGGTTAAAGCCACAGGACCTGCATACAAATGAATGGAAGTCTATGTAATGTCCCGACAAGTGATGTACAGGTATATACCTGTATATAGTGTGTGTGTGTGTGTGTGCGTGTGCGTGTGCGTGTGCGTGTGCGTGCGTGCGTGTGTGTGTGTGTGTGTGTGTGTCTCAATGGTGGAAAAAGTACTCACATATTTCACTCAAGTAAAAGTATCAATACTGCATTATAGAAATACTCTGTTACAAGTAAAAGTCCAGAATCCAAAATGTACTTAAAATGTACGTAAAAGTATGAAAGTGTTGGCATCAAAATGTACTAAAAGTACCAAAAGTAAAAGTACAAAATGTTTGAAAATAGTGATGCGACGCGTTGTGAACTTGTAAATAGTGTTTCCTGTATGTTTTATACCATTATAATTTATTCCTGCAAAGTAACTAGTAACTAAAGTGTTCAAATAATTGTAGTGGAGTAAAAGTACAATATTTGCCTGTGAGATGTAGTGGAGTAAAAGTAAACGTACTGAAAACTGGAAATACTCAAGTAAAGTACAAATACATTACCTCAAAACTGTACAGAACTTAAGTAAATGTACTTAGTTACTTTACACCACTGTTCCTCTAACATTTGATCATTATTCCCTGTGTTGAGTATGTCCCAAAAGCAAAATGGCACAACATATAGCAGATATGGTAAATTCTAAACTATGACATGGCGTCATTCGGAGCCCCCCCCCCCCCCCCCCCGATCCTCTGAATGACGCCATATCATATAGTTTAGACAGAGCCGAACCGAAATAATTTATGCTCTAAAAGTGGAGTATGAATCGACCCTTATACCATTTGTTCTCAAAGTGGGTCAGGGGTCCTTGAGTGAGTTCCAGGGGGTCCCCAGCTAAATGTTACACAGTCAGGAACAGGTCTGTAACTCTGAGAGTATGCAAATTTGGTTCCATTTGTACACTCTCAGAGTTAAATTAACATTGATTTTACAATATGAATTGGAGTACCAGAGATAAAAATGCCATTAAATGGGGGTTCGTAGCCTAATCACTGCTAGAGCCTTAATAATCTTTTCAAATGGGGGTCCGCTGGCTAATAAGTGTCAATTTGGGGGTCCTTGCCATGTTTGAGTACCACTGTGTTATACGTTGTGCTGCTGGCCTTTGGTGTTCTGTGACATAACAACGTTCCACCCGCAACGGAGGGACCCCCGCTCAGATCTCGCCTCGGACTGAAAACGACGCGTCAGAAAGAAAATAAACTTACGCGAGCACAGCAGACATTCATGCAGGGCACCAAACGATGGACACATTGGGCCCAGCTGTGTCCACGGCAAAACAAAATAAATAAAAAGTCAAAATCAAAAGGAGGCAAGGAACGAATGGGGCCTGCTCTTTAATCAGAGCACAATTAGGCAATCTTAAATCAATTAGTGCTCTAACGTGTTGACACAGCGCATCTGTGAGTCAACGAAACAACTTCCTATAGGCACTTGCAGACAGATTCCTATTTTTTTCCCCCTACACTTATGCATTTTTTTCCAAGGGAAGTTTTTCATTCATCCCTCTATTTCAAAGCATCATGAGGTCTTGAGGTTTTGGAAAATCATTGTTTAAGTCTGTTAAAAGCCACAAAGCCCTCATTGTTTTGCATAAGGAGGACAACGAATGTGAGAAAAATGGGAGAAGCATAATTTAAGCATGTATCTCAGAGGAAAACAAACAGACAAAACCAAATAGTTTATTTTTTTCCTTTTTTTCCCCTAACTGTTGTATTGTAGGGTAACTTAAAGGCACAGTTCACCCAAAATACCTTTCAGGGCAAGTGGTTTAATTCTAAAGGACTTGCCTAAAGCACTATTTCCATTTCACTTACTGTATGTAAAATTATCCACATGAACACTAGTGTCCCTATTCTGGGTTTGAACATTCTGCCAAAATAGCAGATCTACAACCTCACAACTACAGTTAGGATCCTTTCGGATTTTCTGGTTCCTTAATGATTTCCTCTTAGCGGTCCGGTTCCCTTCAACGATTCCTATTATGATGTCAAACTCAAGGCCCGGGGGCCAAATCAGGCCCGTGAATGAATTCTCTTCGGCACGCGGGATGATATTTATTTACTATTAGAACTGGCCCTGGTATATTGCACGCACCACCATAACACTACAAGTCCCACAATGCACTGCAATTGTTTATTGTTTATTTAAGATCCCCATTAGTCACTGCCTCAGCAGTATCGAGGGCCCGCAACATAGAGTTATGTAAGTCATTTACCATGAGAGGGAGTGGGTTGGAAACAGTGGTAAATCAGCCAACAACCCACGACCCTCGAATGGTAAATTGCTTTTCTACCACTTCTACCATATAAATGAAAGAAAATAAAACACAGTTGTAACTTGCAAGGTTATTTAGTTAGTACAACTGCAACACAACAGTGGGCGGGGTCTATGAGCCAACTCAAGGCTGTTGACTGATTTACCACTGTTTTAAGCCAATCAGAATCCAGTATCTGAACAAAAAGTGGTAGAAATATAAATGGACGGACAGCCCCTCCCCCAGCTATTCATTTCAATGCAAGTGCTCAGTGGCGTTTTGAAGCATGCGGAAGTAGCTGAATTCCAGTGCATTGCCGTTCTGGGGGCTTGGCCCGCAAGCGCAAGGGACCGTATATCACTTGTGGTCAACTTTCAGCTACCCCTTTCCACAAAAATGGTTAAACAAAGGTGAACTCTGAAAAGCCGGGGTTTTCAAGCCAGGTGGAAGGCAGTATAGCCTACATGCTCATGGATGTAAAGGGCAAACCTGTTTGTCTTCTGTGTGGATTTAATTTACTTTCTCATTTTACCATTGGTGAGCATCATAGAGCAGCAAACTGAGCTTTAATAATGCATTTTCCATTTTTAATGCATGCAGTTTAATTTTTGCATTTATTAATGGACATATTTGATTACCTTTTTGCTGTTTGCCTGTTGAAAAAAACGTTTTCACTTGAAATTATCGACAGAGCCATAAGAAAACATTGCAACTGATTTTATAATTTGCTTTTAATTTAATGATTAATGTTAGTGCAATAATATAGCGTGTGTTAGGTCCAGGTTCAATATATGCAATCATTTTAAAATAAACATTGAACCAGTCCGGCCCTCGACTTGTACGATTTTTAATATTTTGGCCCAGTTGAGTTTGACATCCCTGCTATAGGGGGTTTCACATGGACCCTTGCAGGTCTGTAACCCTGAAAGTTGTACAAACTCAGAGTTATGGTGGTCCTTTGAGAGGCCGTTTGAGAACCACCAGTATTGTAATTGTATAGCAGACAGTGAAGTCCACAGACATAGTTCTGACAGTGTGATAAAACCGCTTCCAGAAAACGCCCAGATCTGATGGAACCGACTCCGGTTCCCCAGTGTTGGATCCGGTTCCTCCCAACCCTACTCACAACCCCACTTTTTAAAAAAAAGTCCTCAAAAACTGTGGTAATTGCAGATCTATAAGATCGAGATTTCAAGCTCCAATAGTCTAGTCCACTATAAGAATTGATAACAAAAAAAGTATAAAAACTATAAGTAAAGCATCGATAGATCCTTTTATAAAAAAAAGGTAAGCACCGAACACAGCAGCAAGATTTGTGAACTGTTGCAACAAAAGAAGGCTAGAAACACAACCACCCAAAGGACTACAAACCATGGATTGACATCTAGACCACCTACAGCACATACAGTATGAAACAGAGCTGCTACCTTTAAATGCATTTTGAGAAAAAATAATGCTGTTATTTGTTCCAAAAGCTTTATACCCTGTATAGGCAATGCGAGCTCTGTTTACACAATGCTGTACCCCCTCCTAATGTAATTATGTTCCCCATTTTCAACAGTTTTTATTTTATTTGTGACACTTGCTTTGGCAATGTAAACGTATGTTTTCTCATGCCAATAAAGCTCATTTGAATTGAATTGTGTGAACTAAAACAGCTTACAATCATTTTAAATCCACATACACAACACTATTGTGAGTTTAGGATACGCACGCTGGAAGTCCTATTTACAGCTTTGACAGACGAGTGTGAGAATGGTTACAGTTAGCACATATCTTAACGTACTAACAAGACACGCAGTACATAAGATTGTAATTTACAGCAACTTTAAAAGTAATCTGAGCTAATTAAAGCCACATCGCTGATGTGCGATGTTGTGACAACTTGTCACATTCTGTGGCTCCCTAGACAGTCGGAGTCTTGTGAACATCCAGCATAATAGTCTGCCAGCGCTAATTGTAAATACATGTTCTGTGTGTGTGTGTGTGTGTGTGTGTGTGTGTGTGTGTGTGTGTGTGTGTGTGTGTGTGTGTGTGTGTGTGTGTGTCTGTCTGTATGTGTCTGCGTGCGTGTGCATTCGGGTACTCTCCTATTTTAGTTGAGTACAGGGCGCAACGTTGTATGTGCGCAACTGTGGTACTGTATGTTAGTACAGGGCACTACACTGCCGCATTTCATACGCTTGTGTGCGTGCATGTGTGCCTGCGTGCGTATGTGCCTGTGCATGCATCTGTGTGTGCGTGTGCGTGTGTGTGTGTGTGTGTGTGTGTGTGTGTGTGTGCACGAGGGCGAGCGTGTGTGTCTGTGTTCGCGTGCCTGTGCATGTATCTGTGTGCGTGCGCGTGCGTGCGTGCGTGTGTGCGTGCGAGAGCGAGCACGTGTGTCTGTGTCCGCGTGCCTGTGCATGCATCTGTGTGCGTGTGACCCTCGATCCAGTAAATCTGGTGCTGAATGAGACACTTGAGAGTAAGACATTATAACAAACAGTGCGCTTCTTGTTGACGGGACAAAGGTTAGAAGAGCTCAACCTCTTAACTGTGGTTTTGACAATGGGACTACGCGTCCCTCCCCCTCAAACACTCTTTTTTTCTTTTTGGGTGTTTATATGGTTACCATGCGCAGTGCACTATTTACCCCCGCACCGTTAGCCATGGCAGTAAACATGAAGAGAGAGGCTGGTGACGGCGCGGTATCCATGAGTCAATAGGCAGGAACGCATTACTCAAGCCCTCGCGTCGTATATCTCCTCAAAGTGGACTAAATATAGACGGATGCCACAGTCATCATGCTTGAAACACAACCTGTTCCTTTGCATCGGTCGGTCTGTACGCCGGCACTTACCACCAGGGGTTTCGGAACCAAATTCTGGGCCCCATGGGTACAAGGATTCACTGCGTTATTTTGTGCATTAACTATCGAAAAATAGCAGATCTGCCGCGCTGCGAGCTTGTAGATCTGCTATTTTTGAAAAATCGTGAAAATGTGTGCAAGTTTTGAAGGTTTTTAAAAAAAACGATGCTTCTATGTCAGTGGTGCAGTGCTCAAACTTTTTTCATGTGAAGGACCCTCAAAATGTATTTGGCCACGGACCCCCATCTCAAAATATTTAGTTCCAGGGACCCCCCAGAAGCAAAATTTGAGTTACAAATGTTTGCTTAAAAAATACATATATTCAAAGATTTGCACACATTTTCATGACTTTTCAAAAATAGCAGATCCACAAGCTCGCAGCGAGTGAGCTTGTGTACCTGCAGTGAGCTTGTATATCTGCTATTTTACCACGACACAGCCCTTTGCTTTGGGTGTGTTTGCACTTGCAGTGACATGAGCACTGATAGAGAAGAAACAGTCACCTACCTAAAAAGAGGTTATTTTCCCTTCTATATGCCGACCATTGGCCGATTAATTAAAATCTTAATTGGATGTTAAATTGCCAGCTACTTCATTTGTATTTAAAGGGGAAGTCCACCCATTTTCAATATTGAACTATGTCATTAATATACCTTAGAGGAGTTTTTTGCAATACAAACCCCAAAATCAATCCTCCAGTTCTAGGCAACACAGAAGAGGGGGATTTTTGAGCGGTGGTCACACCGTCTCCTATACGTGGCCGTGTGTGTATGCGTCCGTCCGGCCGTCCGGCCGTCCGTCCGTGTATGTAGCCTCAAGCCTGCAGTACCTTTTCTGACCACACATGTTAAGGGAGGGGCGCTGTTGTTCTCACACACACACACACACACACACACACACACACACACACACACACACACACACACACACCCGCGCACACACACACACACACACACACACACACACACACACACACACACACACACACACACACACACACACACACACACAGGGGAGAAGGGTGGGTCAGCATGTGTGGTCAAGTATTATTAGTGGCCAAGGCACGAAGTGCCCGAAGGCCACTCATTGATATTGGACTTCATCATAACTATTATTATTATTATTCCGCCACTTTTTCTCTAGCGGCTAGACCGTGCAGTCGCTTTTTACGAAACTCGGCAGTATGGCAGAGGACTATGCCAAACGGCTAAAACGCGAAGCTCGCAACAATCGGCCAAAGGGTGGCGCTGTAGGAAGCCTTTGAAAAATGCCAACTTTGAACTGGTGTAGCTCATGCCCTGTTTCAGGTACAGCAATGAAACCTGTATACACTTATGCGTCTCCTCATGCCGAACAACTTTTACACTCTGACTTTTGACCTCTGACCTTTACTTCTCCCACAATTTTGAATTATATGAAAAACAGTAAAAATGTATCTCCTCCTGGGATTTTCGCGTAATGTGCGCGAAACCTTTTTTACATGAACTTTGGACCAATACGGTCTGAAAACTTAGGCGGATTTTCTTTAAAGCGAAACATTATTTTTTAATAATTCACTCAATGTTGCAGTTTTATGCAAATTATTCTTCTGCCTCTAAATCATACATGCAAAGTCACACGTTCATGGCATTTGGCAAATATGTAGAGGGTTAGTCCAAATATCACTGAAAGCAATCTTACTCCAATTGGCCAAAGGGGGGCGCTATACGAAGCGTTTGAAAACTCAAACTTTAAAGGGGCATAAGTCATGCCTCGTTTCGTTTGAAGACATGCAACTTGCTTACACGCGTGCCTTGACTCAAGCGGAAGACATCTGTGTCTTTGTTAAGTAAGCTCCGCCCTTAGATTTTCCGCCAATTTGAGCAGTTTGTAAAACACTTAAACCCGCTTTTATTCCGGAACTTTTGCGTCACGTGCACAGAACTTTTTTTACATGAACTTTGGACCAATATCTAAAGATCTGTCAGATCGGATTTTTTAAACATTGAAACATGCTTTTTTAATAATTTAATCAACATTGCAAGTTGTATGCAAATTATTCTTCTGCCTCTAAAACATACATGCAAAGTAAAATTTTCATGATGAACTACAGTAGAGGGTTAGTCCAAACATCGCTGAAACCAATCTTACCCCAATTGGCCAAAGGGGGGCACTATATCATTTTGAAAGAAGGCGTCAAGTACATTACATGAAACTTTTTCTTTTTTCTTTTCTTTTTTTTAAATGACAGGTCCATTATGTGTGGCTGCTGTAGTGTAGTGGTCAGTGCCTGTGCCTGGTAGACGGATGGTTGTCAGTTCAAATCCCACCTCGGGTTGAGTTGATGTTAACATCCTGGATGCCCATGGCATGTGCATATGTCAAACTCTTTAATGTTGACACGTCTGATCTAACTCCAGATCACGTTCATGTTTAAAATGAGCCCCACAACTACTGTAGATTTACATGAAACTTTTTCTTTTTTCTTTTCTTTTTTTTTTTAAATGACAGGTCCAAAATGTGTGACTGCCGTAGTGTAGTGGTCAGTGCCTGTGCCTGGTATACGGATGGTTGGCAGTTCAAACCCCACTTCGGGTTGAGTTGATGTTAACATCCTGGATGCCCATGGCATGTGCATATGTCAAACTCTTTAATGTTGACACGTCTGATCTAACTCCAGATCACGTTCATGTTTAAAATGAGCCCTTCTCTACCGGCTGTTTTTTTCGGTTTTGAGTAAAAGAAAATATGATCACTCGAAAATGTCAGAAATACTCAGATTACATTTACTCAGATTGATTTCACCCCAAGCCTCCAAAATATAAAAAATAAATCAATAAAATCAAGGCACTCAGCCTACATAGAACTTTTTTTTTAAACAAACATGGTTAACAGATCCTGTGGCTGCCTAGTGTAGTCGTCAGGGCATATGCCTTTCATGCAGAAGGTCGTTGGATCGAATCCCGCTTGGGGTTTAAATTAGCATAATACCATGACATTTGGTAGACTTTACAGTTTGGTTCCTTGAACAATGTCTGATATGGAGCCTTCCTATAAATGTCCCCCAACCCCCCTTGATGCGTATTTTAATATCCGCCATTACTAAATAATGTATTTTGCATCATAAATCCTGAAACAAGCATTATAATACAAACTGTCATGTCTACACCTATGTTGTGATTTCCAAGGATTGCAATGATATCATGTACCTATAGGCCTATTATAGTCACCACTAGGCCAAAAAAAACAAACAAAAAACACCTGACCTGCCGGAGACCTGTTCGGAAGAACACTGCTTCCAGTTTTTCTTTGATTTGTTCTTTGCTTTCCCTTGATGCTTTTTTGCTTTCCTTTTTTTTCTGCCTTGGCCACTTTATCGCTGCTTGCAGCTATATTTATTATTATTATTAACAAACTGAATGTTTTAGGGTCAAATAAATTAGAGTGTGTGAAGAAACTACAGCATTGTAAAGCACACTAACCCCGCTGCACCCACCCAGTAGTGCTGTTGCACAGCCTCCACGACCACCGCTCAGTTCACACGGGTGTGATTTTTTTTCTATTTCCACACAACTCCTCTAAGGTATATTAACTCATACAGTGCCCCGGGCCACAAGTGGCCGCTAGAGTGCCAGAAATATCTCTATAGGCATTCGCTCTAGCTTCCGTCGACACTGCCCCAAGTGCCTTGGGATTTCACTCCAGCCACTGTTATGTATGACGAGAGGAGGAAGTTAGCTTACACTTAGCCATTCACTGCTAACCCCTTTAGAAGCCCGATCTAAAGCTATTTCAGTCGCAAAAAAACTTTCTCTTTGGTCTGGGAACACAATTCAGAGAAAATCCTCTCTAAAGATGTGACTTATTATTGGAGTGGGCGGCGCGATGCGGCCGTTTGCGCGAATACGGCCCGTGGATGGCCGAGTGTCGGCCCCGGGCATGGATGGAAATTTAGACCAGGGCTTCGTTGAGGCCTCCGATTAAATAATTCATTTTATTAAATATCCCGGACTAGTTCGGGATAGGCACCCTGGAATACGTCACGCCGCCGACAGTATAGATTGAGGTTTTTTTGGGGGGCTCTAAACTTTATTTTAAACCATTTTCAATGGAATAAATCGTCGGACCATCTAGCGTCTCTCGTTGGTAAGCGCTGGACGAGTCAGGACCACCCACGTTGTCCCAAGCAGCTCAGGGTAAGTAAAATAGCAAATAAAATATTGTATTGGATTGAAAATATCCCGAACTTGTTCGGGATAGGCACAAATAGGGTTAATGACATAGTTCAATATTAAAAATGGGTGGTCTTCCCCTTTAATTATTTCTATTTTTATAAAATAACACAACATTACAATATGTAGTTTGTAGACTGCTGGCGTAGCGGTTCGGGCATGACGTAGCCAGACATCGCAGGTTCAAGTCCCGTTCCCTGCGATCTTTACCACATCCCCATCTCTCTCTACTGTTTCTCGTCCATCTCTACCACACCTATAAAATAAAGGCAAAAAAGATCCCCAAAAAATATCTAATAATAATAATTATAATGATTTTAAAAGTTGTTTACGTGCATACTCACTAGTAGGTCTACCCTCCAGTGCCTCGCAATAAACAGACACACACACGCACACGCACGCACACACACACACACACACACACACACACACACACACACACACACACACACACACACACACATGCACGCACACAAAGACTTCACGTTCACACCCCTTGTCACACTTGCCACAATGAATAGATTTACAAATGGTCTGACCAGCATGAAACAGGGAGCAATAATTGACCAGTCAATGCATTGATCATATCGCAGCAGCAGCACCAGCTACAATGAAGGATACAGCCATGCCGTAATCTTCAGATATACTCATATCGCAGATCAAAAAGCACACAAGATGACACAAAATTACATTATTGTAAAAGCTTCCGACTTTGGAACTGACATTGATGATAATAATACGAGCACAGTGACTCTGTCGATGAGAGCGTTGGAATAATGTGATGTAAGTCCTTGGTGACACATTGAACAAGAAAAGCTGATTTTGAAGGCTACGATAACGGTCGAACACGATGCAAAGCCCAAAGCCTGGTTGGTTTATACAGTAGTATGACGGTGCATGCGTGGGCTACTAAGTAGAGCAGGGGTGGGCAACTTTGATGATGGAGAGGGCCACAATATTTCCACCTTCACTCCAGAGGGCCACATTGCATATTGCTATCTCATACAAAAGAAGCAGAAATAGACGATCTACAAGCTCAAAACGCGTTGCTTCTTTTGAATTGGAATCCTAAAATCTAACCTAAATTTCAAATGCATTTAGTTATACTTATGTTAACTTTAAGAACGTAAATACAAATATGTTGGACATAAAAAAGACTAACATTTGAATATTACTATACTAGTCATTAAGCTACTAATAGACTTGAGTAAATTCAACCTAGTCATGTTTGTATGATTGGAATTGTAACAGCTGAAATCAATAATATATGATTCTTTTGATATTAACCAGCTGAGGGCCGCATTAAGTGAAGGTGGGGGCCGAATGTGGCCCCCGGGCCGCCAGTTGCCCATGTAGGAAGTAGAGCGATCTACAAGCAAGCCTACACCACATGACTCTGTGTGAGCTTGTGTATCTGTAGCTTGCACATTCCACCACTCTACTTTCTGTGATAAAGTGGTGGAAAGAAGCACTGTGTGCAGTAACAAGGTATAACGCAGGGGTCTTCAATGTTTTCAGGCCAAGGACCCCTTAGTTGAGAGAGAGATGAAGCAGGGACTCCCAAAACCTTTTCATAGATTCCACATAGTTTCATTGTTTGACAGCACAATCATCAGTGTATTTTGGATTCATGTCAATTTGTGTTTTCAGATATTTAACCACTTGAACCATCAATACTTAATAAACTTGACCTTTCACACTATACTTAGTCTGCTCTTTTTCCCCTCTACACCAAAGCTCTTTGCCAAAAATAGCCGATCTACAAGCTGACAACACGCGTTGTGAGCTTGTAGATCTGCTATTTTTGGCTAAAGTTCTCCGAATATGGACGCTAGGGTTCAAGTGGTTAATATAAAAAAGGATGTGGAGGACCCCCTGTAGTAACTCTGGGGACCCCCTAGAGGTCCCGGACCCCCTGTTGAAGACCCCTGGTCTAACGATCAGGCTGGTGCCTAGTGCACATAATTATCTGCAAACACGTGTGTGACATGCATTACATTATGGCCGGTCAAGTTAACATGTGGCCGGTGAAATTGAATCTTATTAGCCACGTTGTCCGGGGACAAAAAAGGCCTTGCGGAAGGAAAACCTGCTTGATTGAGATTCAATCAAGCCCCCAAAGTATCCTCCATGCACCCTGACTGAGACCCATCCCCAAAGCGTCCTCTATGTCAGGGGTTCCCAAACTTTCTTTGTCTCAGGGCACCCCATAAATATTATTTTTTTTAATCCGAGGCACCCCTACATTATAACTTTCACTCCCAGCACCTTATATTTATAGCATATCGTCGTTGTCAGGTGGAAAGATTTACTAAACTAGTACTGTTTGTGTGAATAGTTGGAAGTTATAGTGAGTCTTTACTTGAAATTTATGGAAGTATTGAGTTCTAAACAAAAGGATCATCTTTGGTTATTGGCTTAATATGAAACAAATATTGTTCTTGGCACACATTTGCACTTGGGAAAGCCATCCCTAGAAGACTAGTACTAAACATCTATAAAATGTACTAAACTAGTGAAAACAGCAGATCTACAAGCACACAACGCCTCACATCGCAAGGCGTTGTGTGCTTGTAGATCGGCTGTTTTCACTAGTTTTGTGAAAAAGTTATTGTACCGTGCGACGGTACAATAACTTTGTACTTCAAGTTTAAAATTATACTAAATAATATTTTTTCAAGCATCCAAATAAATTCCAAATATTATCAAATGATCTCACGGCACCCCTGGACTGCCGTCACGGCACCCCAGGGTGCCCCGTCAGGCCGTCACCCACTTTGAAAACCCCTGCTCAATGCACCTTGATTATTAACCGGCCCTGAGAGACGTCCTCACTGCAACCCTCAAGGCTAATTCATCAAGTCCTTTTTCATCTGAGGCTCTGGCCTGCTCCTGGGATACACCTGCGACATTCATTACACAGACCCTGGCGGCGCAGACGTCATAGGCGACGCAGAGACGGAGATTGGTGAGAGAGAAGCCGTGACAGAACTGGGTCGCGAACTCGGAGGAGAGGAGAGGAAAAGATGGCTCTGCCTTCCTCTAATGTGACTGACAAGCTGATGCAGAGAAGACTTGGGTCCGTGCCTTGCCTACTTGCTGTTGGTGACAGGGATATCTGACCCTATCTGACCCACCCTATTGGACATATACTGTGCTAATCTGGAAAAAGTACTAACAATATGTTAACTTAAGTAAAAGTATCAATACTAGTACAATGTAGAAACACTCACATAAAAGTCAAATAGCCCACTAGTACTGTATATATCAGTGCTAAAGGAGTAGTTCACCCCCCAAATTAATTTTTTTCTATTGATTACTCACGCCATGGAGACTTCAGTCAATAGTATAGAGTTCAATAATATTTTTTTTGTAAACTTGTACAATAAATGTACCCCCATTGATTCCGGATGCGGACCCATCAGGAATCAATTGGGGGTAAATTTACTATAATCAAATTTTTGTCGAATGCGACAAAAAACTAAAAAATATTATTGAACTCAAGTCTCTATGGCGAGAGTAATCAATATATATATATATATATATATATATATATATATATATATATATATATATATATATATTATACCTGTCGAATTTAGCGCGCTATTAACTAGTTAACTCACAATCCTTTTAATGCCGAGAATTTTTTTAACGTGCGATTAACGCAGCTGATGTTTGAGCCTCGGTGCGCTCCGTAGTATAGAGAGTGAGGAAGCGAATGCGCTGTCAACAGTCAGTCAGTGTGTGATGCGGCTAGCAGCAGGGCTAGTCATAGTATGAGACCCCATAACTCTATGTATGAGACAAACAAAACGGCGGAGATTTTTGCAGCAGACAATCACAATATCACCGCTGACGGCGTCGCGCGCAACAAATACTGAAGCGTCGAAACGGCACATCTGTAGACAGCGCGAGCCCCAGACACACACGCTCCCAAGAACAGGAGCGCTCCAACTTGTACACGAGCATAGTAGCTTACGTCCTTTATACAGTTCTTCCCAGACCCCCGCACCAACACGCCAACAGTGACCACCAAATGCATGCAACAACGGCCAGAGAACCCACATAGCAAACCTGTGTGGGCCTGGTTATGGCCCATCCGGCTGTTATGGCCCAAATCCGGCTGAAATCCGGCAGGTCTGGCTGACTATGGCTTGTGTGCCACACATCTCCATCGAGCCATCAGTGTCTCTAGTACTATCATAACAGCTGGGTTTCTCATAGTGAACTAGGGTGCCCAATAACACCAGTCCAGGGTGCCTCAGAATACTTTAATAATATTTAGAATGTATCAATATTACTTAAGTTAAACCAATTTAGACCCTCTAATGCCTCATGCTTGCTTTGTTAAACACCCCTGAGTTGCACTGTACTTGAGTTATATTTATACACCAACTCTCTTCACCAAAAATAGCCGATCTACAAGCTCTTGTAGCATCTTGTAATGAGCTTGTAAATCTGCTACTTTTGGTGAATATCCCCTTAGAATAGGGATGCTGGGGTTTAGTGATTGAATGCCAAGTTTATTTTAAATCTGTCCTAATGAAAGATTTAAGGGAGCCTCCGCACACTCAAAAGTGTGCAAAATCATGTTCTTTATTTTCAGTTAAATAAAGTGCAAGCTTTTGGTCATAGACCTTCAGGCATGCAGCACCTCGATGAGCGGTGGTCCTTTCACTATTAATCTGTCCTAATGGAAGCAGATATTTTCTCAAGTTGTTATATGTTTGTTAGGCCTATTATGGACAGTATTTGTTATTATTCCAAATAATAATAAATATGCTGTATTTGCATAAAGCAAGTAGGCTATTTGTCTACTCCCATGTTGATATACATAGTATATAGAGTATTAATATCTGTTTAAGGTAGATTTAGAACAAATACAAAATATGCGATTAATTGCGATTAATCGTGCGATTAACTATGGACAATCATGCGATTAATGGGATTAAAAATTTTAATCGACTGACAGCCCTAATATATATATATGTCACGGTTTTTTTGCGTCTCAGAGAATTAGAGAAACGGAGCGCTTGCCGTGCCGCACAGGGCGGAACAAGCGGTCGCCACAACAACGTCCTCCAGGCGGAGCCACTCGATTGTCCACGACATTGCAAGCGGCGCGAAGGCCAGCGGACCTTGGTCCTGCTCTTCGCCCCCGAGCGCCGCAGGCGCGAGTGGCCGCGAAGAGCGGGCCAGGGCCGCGCGGCCGGCGGAGCGCCGCGCGAGTTACGAAGCCGTGGTGAATGCAATCGTTATATTTATGCCCAGGCCGTAAGGCCTGGGCAAGCCCACGATAAACGCCCTGTCCAAGTGACTACAATGGAGCTAATGGCTAAGCTAGGCTAGGCTAGGCTAGGCTAGGCTAGGCTAGGCTAGGCTAGGCTAGTAAATAAAGAAAGAGAGTTGCAAACGAGTGACGTCAGTGCCTTCACTATTGAATGGCTGCGTCGCCATCTGGTGGTGATTAGTGTGTGGTGAACTACAAAACGAGCGCTCTTACCGAGGTCTCCCTGAGTTACCCAGTTACCCTGTAACATATATATATATATATATATATATATATATATAAAGTCATTTTGGGGGTGAACTACTCCTTTAATGCATGCAAGTAATTAGTAACTAAAGTTTTCAAATAATTGTAGTGGAGTAAAAGTACAATATTTCCCTCTGAGATGTAGTGGAGTATTGAAAATTGGAAGTACTCCAGTAAGTAAAGATACCTCAAATTTGTACTTAAGTACAGTACTTGAGTAAATGTACTTACTGTAGTTACATTCCACCACTGCACAATATGCACAATATAAGCTTTAAAAAAATGGTATCTTACGACCCTATTGAAGTCT
>NC_137830.1:35511347-35550521 GCF_963921795.1 Nannobrachium achirus
CTGTCAACGGAGGCTGTATCTGCACTCGACATCAAATAAAAGAAGTCTTTACTCAACTTGTTTATTAAAGATGTGGGCGGCTTGTTTCCTCTTGCCAACCATGAAGGGCAGGTGATGAGGGTTCACACATGACTCACGTATAATAGTCTGTGGCCTCCGCCGTTTTGAAGTAAGTGGCACAAACACATGTAGTACC
This sequence comes from Nannobrachium achirus, assembly GCF_963921795.1. Classification (NCBI taxonomy): domain Eukaryota; kingdom Metazoa; phylum Chordata; class Actinopteri; order Myctophiformes; family Myctophidae; genus Nannobrachium; species Nannobrachium achirus. The sequence continues at coordinate 35,511,544 of NC_137830.1, forward strand.
ACCCACCCCTCCCCTCCCCTCCTTCCCTCCCCTCTCCCCTCCCTCCATGTGCAGTGTCTTTAGCAAACCACAACACACCATCTGACACGGAATCTAACCAATAACCTACACCAGCTGTAGACACTCAAGGGCTCACATACAGTACAGACAGCCACAAAGGAAACAAACACCAAATGCTATTAAAACCCATTCAGAACGGGTACACTATATTGTGTATCATTATTTTATGCTTTAACTATTGAAAAATAGCAGATATACAATCTCACATATACAATCTCACAGATCTAGTGTAAGCTCTTGCGAGCTTGTAGATCTGCTATTTTTGAAAAATTGTGAAAATTAGAATTTTGACCCGATTCTATAAGTGTCTTTTGAATCCTTCTAAGATTTTTTTTAAAACCTATGTTTCTATGTCAGCAATCTGGCCAGCCATCAACACAGAAAAGGTCCTTTTCACTTAAATGGAGCTCAGTTAGTCTGTTTTTGAGAGACTACTATGTCAGTGGTTCTCAAACGTTTTCATGTGAAGGACCCCCAAAATGATATGTATTTGGCCACTGACCCCCATTCAACATATTTAGTTCCAGGGACCACCCAGAAGCAAAATTTGAGTTACAAACGTTCACTTTGAAAATACATACGTATATTCAAAGATTTGCACATATTTTCACGACCTTTTAAAAAATAGCAGATCTACAAGCTCGCAGCGCGGCACTCGGTGCCGCGCTGTGAGCTTGTATATCTGCTTTGTATAAAGCATTCAATAATTCTAGGCCTAAATGGGTTAAGACATGTTGCCAGCAACGCCCCTCACACAGCCTCCCAAACAGAAAATTGGTGCATTTTAAACAAGGGGATTTTTTTTTCTTTTTTCTTTTTTAATAAACAGACAGAGGTTATAAGCATTCTTTTTTTTTTAAAGTTAATTCCCCCTGCAATCCTTTTAAACTAGCTATCATAAACATTGGATGTAGCCTACCAAATGAAAACTATCTATCTACAGTATCGTGTACAGTACCATTATGTGATGAGAGTAGGAACCGTGTTTCCAGGGCTAAGAATTCTGAGTAATTATTTAACTCTATGAATGTAAAAGATGGATCTGGACTTTTACTGTGCTTTAAAGTCTAAGTGAAGGCAAGTCCGGAGGCAAAAATCTGTAATGCAATTACCAACCATGTCAGGTCTGCAGTTTAGGGTTACATTTTAAAAGGTGGAAAATTCGGAAGACAGAGTCAAATTAAAAATTCAAGATAATATACCATTTTGACAAATGTATCAATTTACAGTACTGGCAATGCATACATTAGTTGTGACCGTCAGGTCGCAGTTACTATCAAAACCTCCACCGGCTGTCAGTCAGTCTGTCTGTCTGTCAGTCTGTCAGTCACATGTCACACGTCACACTTTTGCCCTTCTCATATCTCCGCCACCGTTGCCCCAATCCATGCCAAAATTTGCACACACACTCCTTGGCTGCCAAACCACTACCTCCACCCCCCATTTCTCACATGCCCCTCTTCTAGCGCCACCATGAGGTGAGATTCTTGCAAAACACATTTTTGGACACTGATCCTACAGATTTTGCCCTGAAATCACGCAAAGCAATCTGTGACAGACATACTTCAACACAATACCTATGTTACACATTTTGCTCCACCTACATACCAACATATTCTTACAACTTTTACCACCACCCCATTACAGCTAAAACCCACATTATCTGCCCCTACTGTATCTAAGCTACACTCAGGAACCAATGCCACTTACAGGCCAATTTGTCTATACTGTACATGCGACCTGACAGTCGCTTATCTCCCGATTAGGGAGTCTTACTGGTATTATGAATGCATAACCTTGGTCGCATTAATGCCATACTCTGCCCTTGAGCTCCGATCAGAATGGATATTTCACAGACAACCCCGCAGTACAATCTGGTTATGCAAGATTTAATCATTTGTCAGATGTGATATTGCAGACGTTATAATGTCTTATGGGCTTTTTATCATCCATATCTGTCCAATAAATCACCATTAGCGTGACATGATTGGCTAGATGGGAAGTCAGATGATGTCATTGGAACACACTTAGAATCCTCTCCCGCTCTTTAAATGTCACTGGAGTGACAGGTAGAAACCGTTCCCTATGAAAACAGTCTGAGCCGAGCGAACAACTCAACAGCCACTCTGGAGCTGCTGGCTGCAGTTATTAGCACATCCTCTCTCACTCCTTTCACCCAGGGGTGTCACAAGGGGGGGGGGGGGGGGGGGGGAGTGGGACTGAGTTACTAGGGCCCAAGGTGGAGGGTCCTTAATTATTTTATACTTTAGCTATTTTTGAAAAGTCGTGAAAATGAGTGCAAATCTTTGAATATATGTATTTTTTAAGCGAACCCTGGGGTCCCTGGAAGGCGTCCCTGGAACTAAATATTTTGAGATGGGGGTCCGTGACCAAATACATATCATTTAGGGGGTCCATTCACCTGTAAAAGTTTGAGCCCCACTGACATAGAAGCATGTTTTTTTTTTTCAAAAAACCTTAGAAGGATTTGAAATATTCAAATGTGAGTGAATCCTTGTACCCAGGGCCCATGAATTTGGTGCGACACCCCTGCTTCTACCCAACAGCTCTCAGAGCCATATATAACACTTAATAAATGCCAAAACATGTCAGACCAAAGATGTTTGGGTTATGCGCAGGGCATCCAAATGACATATTTTGATTTTGCTCGTGTCAGTCAGCGACCGGGGGAGGGGGGGAGGTGAAAGGATGAAATGTGTCCAAGCACATCCAAGTAGGGCTTCGTATTGCGCGGAGCAGAGAGAGAAAAAAAAGCATTTGTCTGGTTGACACTGAGTCAATAACGCGGGGGCCGGGGCTAAATGGACTGGATCTGTCAGTGATAAAGCACAGCACAGACGCCCTAGTCCTTTACTCCGGAGGAGATATCACAGGGAGAAGAACTCTTCAACCCCGGTGACCCTCCCAAAGCCAACACTGCAGAGAAATTCATGGAAGCACTGCAGAACGATGACAGAGGCTCCCGTCTGGAGAACGGTGTGTGGAGCCAAACAGACAAGTGCAACAGATACAGGGTGCAGAGCGCGCATAAAAATATCACGCAAACACACATGCGCGCACGCACACACACACAAAGGCACGCACGCACGGCACGCACGCACACACACACACACACACACTATATCGATACATTGATATCGTCGTTGTCGGGTGAAAACCTTGTATGTCCAAAACCGTTTGTTTTGCATTTATCATTTTAAAAATTATTTAAACTAGTGAAAACAGCCGATCTACAAGCACACAACGCCTCGCGGTGCGAGTCGTTGTGTGCTTGTATATCTGCTGTTTTCACTACTTTTGTGCGACGGCCTTGTATGATGAAGCAGGGCTTTACTTTGCAAAAGAACTGACACATTTTAAACTTGGAGATACAAGGTTTCCACCCGACAACGACGATATATTGATAGAGATGTATTTGAACAAAACGTGATCAACAGCCATGAAGTACAGCAGCGTCCATACCTAGACAGTTGTGTCCATCGTGGGACAGCATGAAGCCGTCGTAGCAGGTGCACCTGTAGTTGCCTGGTATGTTGATGCACTCGTGGACGCAGCCTCCGTTATAGTCGTTCTCACACTCGTCCATATCTGAAAGAGACGAGACACACAGAACTCGTCAGCCATGAAAAACCACGTAGAACAGTGATTGTCCAGGCATGTGTCACGGACGGATGGATGGATGGATTTAAGAACGACCATCACTACACCACATAATTCCCCTTCTTGTTGATGTTTGATAGTTTGCTAAATAATGACATGGTGTGGTGTTTGGGTGGATCAGAATGATGGGCTCTCAGCCTGGGCCACAGGGTAGTGGTCCAGGCACCTATAGGCTGGTAATCCAGCCTTTGCAGCGTCGCAGATTCGAGTCCCGATCCTGACAACGTTTGCTGCATGTCATTCCCCCATCTCTCTCCCCATTTCAGCCTACTGTACACCTATCAATAAAGGCAGAAAAAACCCCAAAAATATCTTTAAAGAAAAAAGAATGATCGGCTCTCCATACCGATTACAGTAGGCCTAGAATGTCAATAGACCAGATCAGCGACACATAAAGCAGGGATACTCAAATAACTGAACCAATGGGCTGCATTACAAAAATGGAAAAAGGACCCGGGGCTAGTTGATAAAATGACAACATTAATGATACTTGACGACTTTCATTGGCGCCTCATATTGTCAATCTTAATTAACAACTGACACTGTTTTCCGGCAAATTAAACATAGTGCTATTGTGGTATTATAGTGTCACAGTTTTGCCTTCCTGGATGATTATTCATGTAATAGTAATGTAATCAAAGATAAGATAATAACGTCATTAATCTTAACCACAACATCCACCCTCATTTCTCTCATGGCCCTCTTCTAGCGCCACCATCAGGCCGATTTTTTCAAACACATTTTTGAACACTGCTCCTACAGATTTTGGCCTGAAATCACGCAAATTGGATGGCAAATCACAACCTCCACCCCTGATTTCTCACAGTATCTCTAAAGTCATGTCATCAACATGGATCTGTCCCATTTCCCATATTCCTCCTGATTGGCTATGATTTCCTTCTAAAGTTTGTGTATGCGACGTGACGGTCGATTATCTCCCGATTAGGGAGTCTTACTGGTTTTATTGATTGATTGTTTGGGGGGCCGGAAGTGGCCTGCGGGCATGAGTTTGAGTATCACTGCAGAAAGAGAGAAAAGAGAGACATCAAAGGAAATGCAAAGGGGTTTGACAGAAGGTGCTTGGGACTGGGAGAGGAGGTCACCTATGTTACTGGCTGCAGAACAGAACTGGGAGAGGAAGTCACCTATGTTACTGGCTGCAGAACAGAACTGGGAGAGGAAGTCACCTATGTTACTGGCTGCAGAACAGAGGGCGCAGCGGCGCTCCGTTTGACATGGGGTTTACAGTGAAGGTGTACCGAGCCAGATAGCCGTGCACAACATTAAGAGCGCATTAGTCAGGGGGCGCAGAGAGGGGGAGAGGAAGGTGGGGGAGAGACGGGCGCAAGGAGAGTGTCAGCCCGGTGTTTATTCGATGGGGATGTCGCCCCTTCATGCTGAGCCAGCGGAGGCTTTCACAGGAGCCACTCACAAGTGGTTGCCATGCGGAGCCACTTAAACAAACAGCCCCCCCTCCGTGTGAACGGCAGGAGATCCGCCAAGCAGCCAGTAAGACCCTGGCCCACATCCTTCTCCTCTCCTCTCCCCTCCCCTCCTCCCATCCTTCTCCTCCCTCTCTTACAGAAGATGAGACAGTGCAGGTGGCTGGCAGAGTTCAGAGTTGTAATAAACTGTAAAATACATGAATAAATACGTTTCCTATACGTTTCCGGGGGGGGTGACAGAATTCATAGATCTAGAAACCACCGCTCAGTTCACACGGGTGTGATTTTTACTGTACTTCTACTGTTCTTAATTTTTGTCTAATAAAATATTTAATCAATCAATCAATCAATCAATCAATCAATCAATATTATAGTGTTTAGAGAAGTCAAAAAAACACATTTGGATATACTGAAAAACATACCAGCGAAAGATTTTCTTTTTTCATCAACATATATCCACCTATTTTTTATTTTTTATTTTTGGCTTTTATGCCTTTATTGATAGGGAAATCGAAGAGAGAGAGATGGTGAGCGGCATGCAGCAAAGGCCGTCGGGATCGGGACTCGAACCTGCGACGTGCTGTCAGGCTACGCTGAGCCCACCTCTGACCACACCCCGCTCTAACTGTCCCAACCCGCTGCCTCTCATTTAGTAAGGGGATATCTTCAGAAATAGTGCCATATCCTGGAATAAATTCCTTACCAGGGACGTGCTGGGCCCCTGATTCAGCCCGGGAAAAAGAGTTGGAGAGGCCCTCATTGCGTGCTATAGAGAGAGATCTCTCTCCATAGCACTGCTGCTACTCAAAGATTTGCCATTTCAGATCATGACAAGTGACAAGCCAGTGGGCCAAATTACATGAGTTATATTTCGTCATTGTCGGGTGGAAACCTTGTATGTCCAAAACCATTTTAAAAATGATTTAAACAGCCGATCTACAAGCACACAACGTCTCGCACCGCGAGGCGTTGTGTGCTTGTAGATCTGCTGTTTTCGCTACTTTTATGCGACGGCCTTGTATGATGAAGCAGGGCTTTGCTTTGCGAAAAAATTTACAAATTTGAAACTTGGAGATACAAGGTTTCTGCCCGACAGTGACGAATTACTTTGTTGGCCGCCCAGCCCCGAAAATGGAACGAAGGCCGACATTGTATTTTTATTTTTTTTCCTAATGGCCGGTCTGGACCGGCCGGGAATGAACCGGCCGTTCGGGAGTTGTCCCGCTTTTCCCAATGGGCAGCACGTCCCTGTTCCTTACCAAAAACCTTCTTCACTAATGTGTTTGTAAAGGTCTCTAGTAACACATCTCACAAAGACTGAAATTCAGTTTCCCTAGGAGAATCTGTTACAGTTGATGAAAGTTGGGGTCCCATTAAATTAACTATACAGGAAAAGTAGCATGTGAGGGGTCAAACTAGAGGTTTTTCATGATTCTGAATCCACTGCAAGCATTCATTTTGCACGAAAAATATTCCTCTGCCCAAAAAACTATGGTTTGATGGATGAATCATCACTTTTCACAGTTTTTTGGGAGCCGCCTTTATCCCAAGGAATGTTTTTTGTGTAAAACAAGTTTGACCCCTCACATGCTACTTAAAGCATATTTATTTTGGTGTGTTTTATCCTGTATAGTTTAACTATACAGGATAAAACACACCAAATAAATCCGCTGAAAGTTGGGGTCCCTAACTTTCAGCAGCTGTCACGGATTCTCCTAGGGAAACTGAATTTCAGTCTTTGTGGGATGTGTTGCTAGAGACCTTTACAAACACATTGGTGAAGGAAGTGTTTGGTAAGGAATTTATTCCAGGACTTTTTAAGATATCCCCTTACTAATTTGACCTTTTATCACTTTTTAATGGATTCTAAATCATGAAAAACCCCAAAGCATATTTATTTTGGTGTGTTTTATCCTGTATAGTTAGGGACCCCAAATTTCAGCAGCTGTCACGGATTCTCCTAGGGAAACTGAATATCAGTCTTTGTGGGATGTGTTACTAGACAGACACCTTTACAAACACATTGGTGAAGAAAGTTTTTGGTAAGGAATTTATTCCAGGACTTTTTAAGATATCCCCTAATATCCACTAATTTGGCCTTTTATCACTTTTTATCACTCCGCAGGCACGCGGGCCCACAGGATTCACACTGACAGGCGTCAATGTGAATCCTGTCGGCCTGCCCTGCGTGCCTTGTCAGCAGGGGTGTCGCACCAAATTCTGGGCCCTGGGTACAGGGATTTACTGCGGGCCCCCCATGAATGTTCTTCATAGGGGGAGGGGGTTTAACCCATTTAGACTGGGAACGCATTATTTTGTGCTTTAACTATTGAAGAATAGCAGATATACAGTACAAGCTCGCAGCGCGGCACTCGCTATTTTTGAACAATCGTGAAGAATTTGTGTATTTCTAGTCTTTGAATATTTCAAATCCTTCTAAGGTTTTTTGAAAAACCTATGTTTCTATGTCAGTGGTGCTCAAACTTTTTCATGTCAAGGACCCCCAAATTGATATGTATTTGGCTACGGACCTTCATCTCAAAATATTTAGTTCCAGGGACCCCCCAGAAGCAAGGTTTGAGTTAAAATGTTTCGCTTAAAAAATACATATATTTGCACACATTTTCACGACTTTTCAAAAATAGCAGATCTACAAACTTTTTTCAATAGTATCAAAAGTATAACATAATGAAAGCCCTCTTCTTGGAGCCCTAGTAACCCAGTCCCGCACGTTTCCCCCCCTTGTGACGCCCCTGCATGTCTGATATCTCAGACAGGGAGCTTCCTGGGAAGCAGCGGCAGGCTGGTGGTGACTGAACTCCCCAGGTTTGCAAGATGGGTGAAAGAAGGAGCTGCTGGCACAGAGCAGCGGTGGGCAATAGATTCAGACAGACAGACAGAACTCTCTGTATCCACATCCTGTGTGTGGACACAATCCAGACCTGGACATAGTGCAGCACACCACATGCATGCACCCATGAAAAACACGCACGCACGCACGCACGCACGCACGCACGCACGCACGCACACACACACACACACACACACACACACACACACACTCACGGATACACGTGTATGTGTACACACACAGTGCGCTAGCCACAAAACCTTTCCTCCCCGTTCTTCACCATCAGCATCGCCACACGCTCCTTAGCTCCGGTCAGGTTACAGTATATAGAGGGTAAGCGCATCCATAAAGTGAATGGCAAATCGACTGGCAAATCGACTGGCAAAGTGAGTGCCAAAGTAAGTTTAACGTCATTTAACATCGTTTTTAAAGCAATCGGATAGGACTTTACTTTTTGGATGTATGGGCTGTTAAGGCCAGAAAGTAGTTTTTTGCCACTCAGTAGGCGTTCCCGCATAATTTCCTGGTAGGATGATGATGTCACGCGCATACCCTCTATAAGGAAAGCCAAAAGCAGAATAAGATTCAAGCTGACATGAAAAAAAGTACCTCATCTGAGAAAAGCTCTCCATGTGAAAGGATCCAGTCGGTTACAAAACCATCAACACTAAATAACACCCTCCCCAGAGAGACACACACACACACACACACACACACACACACACACACACACACACACACACACACACACACACACACACACACACACACACACACACACACACACACACGCACACACGCGCACACACACACACACACACACACACACACACACACACACACACACACACACACACGGCGAGCCCTGCATACGTCACCGTGTTTTAATTCTCTGTTTGTTTGCTCTCTCTCCCACACTACACCAGTGGTTCTCAACCTGTGGGTCAGGACCCTCAGGGGGGTCCCCAAATTATTTTGGGGGGTCCCTAAATGATTAACTTAATGTGCAACATTGTTTCCTCACTCAACAGTAAACAAACCAACATAATGTTTAAGTGTATAGAGGGTATCTGCACATTTCTAAAGTGACAATTTAAGGACTTTTTAATACCTCTAAAATGACAAATTAACGGGGGGTCTTGCACGCGCGCGAAGGCGCGTGTGCAAGACACCAGTCATGTTGCCATACCTTAGCAACAGGCATGATACATTTATTTTAAGAAGTTAAATTTTCCCCCCGTTTCTACGGCTGGATATGGCAGCCTGGAATGGTTGTTGAAGTGCAGCTAACCTTGGCATGTTAGTAAAGGTGCCACAATTAACAATAATGAATTGCACCTTTGCAGATGGGGAGAATACAAGTATGGAGAATATAATTATAATACCTTGTTAAAGTGAACATTTTGAAAAATGTTGCATTTGTAGTTATTTTACTGTAATTTAACAACATAATAACCAGCACAGATAGACAAAGAGACATTCATGGATTTATATTTAAAAGTAACTTTTATTTATGGCAGCTGCATACCCCTGCCATACCCAATTGACGCCCCTGGGGGTGGGGGGTGTTGAACGGGGGGGGACAGGTAACAGGGAGGAGGGGCCGGGACTCACACCAGCCCCCCAAGACCTAAGACCTGGAGGTGATGGAGGGAGAGAGGAAAGAACCAGGCATCATGCCTCTGGACTGAAGGTGTGTGCATGTGGCGACTGCGGTTGTCCCGGTGACCCTGAGCGCAACGGTGGGGGCCAATGGGCAAGGAGGGTCGCAAGCTTATGAGAAACAACTAAGACCTTAAAACCTGGCGAAAACAGTTGCATGCATTAGCGCAAGATGACGATAAAGGCAATCATTAAATGGAAAACATTGAATTAACTTCTGAAAAGGCTTCTAAACCTACACTAGCCTACTAGTAAAACTAGTGGAACTGCGATCTTGCCACACGTGAATAATTGTGGTTGTAAACAATAACACAGACAATATAAATCCTTATAGTAGTGGGAAGAAGGGGTTATCACCAGTAAGACTCCCTAATCGGGAGATAAGCGACCGTTGGTCGCTTATCTCCACAAATAGGCCAAAAGTTTGTTTTACCAATTATCAAGACATACGGGCAGTTGACAGTTTGCCATGGTTACTCATTGAAGTTGAATCTCCATATATGGAGATAACCTACGCATCACACTAAGTCTGACCTCACCAGCCCATATTTGGGCATGAGCAACTTATGTCTCCATGTATGGAGATATGATGACATCACACAGTCCTCAGCCGATGATGTGGCGTGATGTCATACAATACACAAACGAGCCCTACAGTATAAAGGGGCAATTCTTGCCAGGAAAGAAGCATTTCTTCGACTCAGACCTTATCGCCAGGGTTGGCTTATAGCAGCTGTCGGTAGGACCATATATGGATTCTGTTAGTGTGGATCTCCTAACAGGGCATCATCTGTGATACAATCCCTTTTATGCCCATATATGGAGATCCCTAACAGAATCCCTTTCATGCCCATATATGGAGATCCCTAACAGAATCCCTTTTATGCCCATATATGGAGATCCCTAACAGCATCCCTTTTATGCCCATATATGGAGATCACTAACAGCTAACAGAATCCCTTTTATGCCCATATATGGAGATCCCTAACAGAATCCCTTTTATGCCCATATATGGAGATCCCTAACAGAATCCCTTTTATGCCCAAATATGGAGATCCCTAACAGAATCCCTTTTATGCCCATATATGGAGATCCCTAACAGAATCCCTTTTATGCCCAGTTGGTTGCTAGGGTAAAAAAACATGGTTGCTATGGTAAACAGTTGGTTGCTAGGGTAAACAGTTGGTTGCTAGGGTAAAACCATGGTTGCTAAGGTGGTTGCTAACGTACACTAACAGACCAGCAACAACAGACTGTTGCCACAGCAACGTACACAAAGGTTTGTGTACACATGTGGTGTGATGTCATACTGAAGATATATGACATCACACCGTACACAAACAAAGGTGTGACGTGTGACGTGTGACGGACGGACGGACGGACGGACGGACGGACGGCCGGTGGAGGTTTTGGTAGTAAACTGCTCCCTAACGGTCGCAACCAGTAAGACTCCCTAATCGGGAGATAAGCGACCGTTGGTCGCTTATCTCCACAAATAGGCCAAAAGTTTGTTTTACCAATTATCAAGACATACGGGCAGTTGACAGTTTGCCATGGTTACTCATTGAAGTTGAATCTCCATATATGGAGATAACCTACGCATCACACTAAGTCTGACCTCACCAGCCCATATTTGGGCATGAGCAACTTATGTCTCCATATATGGAGATATGATGACATCACACAGTCCTCAGCTGATGATGTGGCGTGATGTCATACAATACACAAACGAGCCCTACAGTATAAAGGGGCAATTCTTGCCAGGAAAGAAGCATTTCTTCGACTCAGACCTTATCGCCAGGGTTGGCTTATAGCAGCTGTCGGTAGGACCATATATGGATTCTGTTAGTGTGGATCTCCTAACAGGGCATCATCTGGGATACAATCCCTTTTATGCCCATATATGGAGATCCCTAACAGAATCCCTTTCATGCCCATATATGGAGATCCCTAACAGAATCCCTTTTATGCCCATATATGGAGATCCCTAACAGCATCCCTTTTATGCCCATATATGGAGATCACTAACAGCTAACAGAATCCCTTTTATGCCCATATATGGAGATCCCTAACAGAATCCCTTTTATGCCCATATATGGAGATCCCTAACAGAATCCCTTTTATGCCCATATATGGAGATCCCTAACAGAATCCCTTTTATGCCCATATATGGAGATCCCTAACAGAATCCCTTTTATGCCCATATATGGAGATCCCTAACAGAATCCCTTGTATGCCCATATATGGAGATCCCTAACAGAATCCCTTTTATGCCCATATATGGAGATCCCTAACAGAATCCCTTTTATGCCCATATATTATGGAGAAATCCCTATTCTGAGTATCTGACATCAGTGTGATGTCACCTGTTTATGCCCATATATGGAGATCCCTGCTCTGCGTATCTGGTTGCTATGGTAAACAGTTGGTTGCTAGGGTAAAAAAACATGGTTGCTATGGTAAACAGTTGGTTGCTAGGGTAAACAGTTGGTTGCTAGGGTAAAACCATGGTTGCTAAGGTGGTTGCTAACGTACACTAACAGACCAGCAACAACAGACTGTTGCCACAGCAACGTACACAAAGGTTTGTGTACACATGTGGTGTGATGTCATACTGATGCGGAGATATGAGCAGGGCAAAGGTGTGACGTGTGACGGACGGACGGACGGACGGACGGACGGACGGCCGGTGGAGGTTTTCATAGTAAACTGCTCCCTGACGGTCGCAATTAAATATATTTTTAATTATTGAGATATTAACTTTATTAAACATTTAAATTCTGCGCCAATATTACTGTCTTGTCTTAATAAAATGTTACTTTTTAACAAGCAAATTAAGCATTCCCTTGGTTGATTTGGGAGCATGACTGTCTGTGTCACAGTCTGACTGTTGCGTGCTGTGGTCAGTGGTCGTGGTGACCTGCAGTGAGTGTGCATGGCTGCACGCAGCCACACACCAGGCAGGCTGTCTGCCTGGTGTCTTCATAACTCTGAAAAGTTGTGTGAGTAAATTAATGGCAAAGCGAAGTGTATCTTAAAGATACTGGATGTGAATCACTCGTTACCTCGAGTAGGATACCCTGCACGCTGCATCTGTGATCTGGTCCATGAATTAATCCATATTTTGAGGTAAGAACAAGCTAAGGAGAATGCTTAATCATACATTGGCTGAGAATGGAATACCATTATGTAGCTAACTTTGAAGAGAGCAGAGCTGTTGCTCAGTTAGTATAGCGACTCCAGTCAGACGTCAGCTGTTGTAGCAGCTGCGACTGATGTGCTAATTATTGATCTGACCTAGATTCGCGCAATGATGTAATTGATTAATTTGAGCAAGATTTCAATATTATATAACATTTTAAAAGGCTTTTATATACTCTTGATACTTTTTTCAAATGAGGTTTGCCCTAGATCTAAGTGTGCTCAGTAAATACATTTTGGTTTCAAAATTGTCGTGTACACGTCAGTGAAATTAGTCGCTAGGAACATCCCTACTTACGAAATCGGCAAGAGTGCCTCTCAATACATTAAAGCCACCGTATATAACCTCTCCATCATCGCCAATAGTCAGTGGTGTGTTCCCAACTTCCCCACACACCTGCGCCCCCACCATTGTGCTCAGGCGGGAAAACCGTGGTCGTGTGCATGTGTGCGTGCAAGAGAGAGAGAGAGAGAGAGAGAGAGAGAGAGGGGGGGAGGGGGGGGCAAAATCAGGGGCGTCAATTGGGTATGGCAGGGGTATGCAGCTGCCATACCCTGGGTCCAGGCGGGAACATAAAAGTTACTTTTAAATATAAATCCATGAATGTCTCTTTGTCTATCTGTGCTGGTTATTATGTTGTTAAATTACAGTAAAATAACTACTAATGCAACATTTTACAAAATGGTCACTTTAACAAGGTATTATAATGATATTCTCAACACTTGTATTCTCCTCATCTTGACAAAATGGTACAGGTGCAATTCATTATTGTTAATTGTGGCACGTTTACTAAAGCCTATGCCAAGTTTAGCTGCACTTGAACAACCGTTCCGGCTGCCATATCCAGCCCAAGAAACCGTAGAAACGGGGGAAAAAAATTGAATGTACTTCTTAAAATAAATGTATCATGCCTGTTGCTAAGGTATGGATGGCAACATGACTAGTGTCTCCAGTCATGTTGCCATACCTTAGCTTTTTCTGAACTGACGCCACTGGGCAAAATACTAGACATTTGGGGAATGGGGAGAGATAAGGGGAGCGAGCGAGAGAGAGAGAGAGAGAGAGAGAGAGAGAGAGAGAGAGAGAGAGAGAGAGAGAGAGAGAGAGAGAAGAGGTACAAAGGGAGGAGGTGGAGGAGGAGTGGGGGTGCAGTCAGGGTGTATTCGGGCCCCCAAACACTGCCACTTCCTGCCCCCGGGGCTGTTGTTGACATCTGACAGCAGTGCCTCCAACAGCTTCTGACCGGCCGCACCGCTTCCGCTCCACACGCGCACGTTTTCTAATTGCCGGGGAAATGTTTATGCTCCACGTCTCATCAAGTGAATTAGGCACCTCCGCTGACGGAGGGGGGGGGGGTCGGGCGGAGGGATGGAAGGATGGAGGAAAGGAGAGAGGAGGAGGAGGAGGGGGGGGGGGGAAGGTTCACTTGTATTATTTGCCGGAGGAAATCCCTTTGTGAACTACCATACATTATACTCCCCAGAGTTACTACAGGGGGTCCTCCAAATCGTTGTGTGGTAGATATTAACCACTTGAACCCTAGCATCCATATTCGGAGAACTTTTGCGAAAATAGCAGATCTACAAGCTCACAACGCCTCGCGCTGCGAGGTGTTGTGAGCTTGTAGATCGGCTATTTTCAGCAAATAGCTTTGGTGTAGAGGGGGAAAAGAGCAGACTAAGTACAGAGTGAAAGGTCAAGTTTATTAAGTATTGACAGTTCAAGTGGTTAAATATCTGATGACACACTTTAACATGAATCCAAAATATACTGATGATGGTGCTGTCAAACGATGAAACTATATGGAATCTGGGGGTCCCTGCTTCAGCTCTCTCTCAGCTAAGGGGTCCTTGGCCTGAAAACGTTGAAGACCCCTGCTGTACGATATTTGATAATGGCGCAGAATGCAGACGCGCGAACACGCCATGCAACCACGTGCATAAGCGGAGACATATCTCACTCGGAGCTAACCTCGCCTCACCAGGCTTTCTGGGGGAAAGCCTGGTGTTCGTTCACAACAGGCCATTTGGTTTCCGCCTAAAGCGGAAACCACTAGAAGAAACGGCGTTGCTTTGATTTGGTTCGCCCCATTTGTTTCCCCTATCCCAATTAAAATGCTCGAGTAGCCTAGTGTGGTCTTGCCAGTCAATATGAGTTGGACTAAAAGACGCATAGCCTATATACCAAACACATTTTTCAAAAGCAAAAAACGAGCAAAACTACTCCGCATCAAGGTGTTTATTAGGTAGGCCCTAAAAGTATGTCCTGGAGCGCAGGGGAATTATTTTGGGTTAAAACTGGATCCGGTTTGATCTTTCCGGCCAAATTGTAATCTTTGAGTACTACAACATGTCGACGTGTTGTGGTTTCCGCTCCCGACCGGATACAACCCCGAAAAGTGAAGTGATCCCAGACTACTTGGAGCTGGCTTTATACGTGGTGATTACCGTATTACGGCGAGGCTGAATCAGACATGGCTGATTGACGGACACTTTAACGTCGCTGAGTCGGAACACAAAACAAAAGGCTCCAATTATCTCAATGCAGAGACCGTCAACCCAGTTCAACCTTCTACATTCTTTCATTCCACTTTGTCCCAAAATAACAAACCATGTGTGCTTATTTAGGAGCGGTTACATGACAAGAGCAAAACCCAAAGAACAAACCAAATATTATTTCTTTAAAACCTTTACCATGTCACGTTCCATTACCAGTCAAACAAATACATCCTCAGGACAGAAATAAGATCATGTCTGCATCATCGAAAATGAACCACAAGGCGACCGCATGGTTGTAAAATCAAGGCCAAACATTGGTGGGGATTTTCTCTTTGAGTGGCTTTTTAAGCTAAGTAGTCAAGAATCACACACACACACACACACACGCACACACACACACACACACGCGCACGCACACACAGAAGCTAATAACAGCTTGACATATGGGTAGGAGAGACAGTGAGATTGAGTACTAGTAAGTGCATCCATGTGTGTATATGTTTGTATCTATTTAAAGAAACAGAAAATAGCGCATGCGATAAAGCCATGTCCCAATTTTATATCAGGTTAAATGCTAAATAGTAATGTCAAAGGTTCGCAGCAGTTCAAATATAATGCATGCACATCCAAGTAAGTAGTCTACCGACGTTTAAAAAAGAAGTAAAAAAAATAATATCTACACACCATCTTTAATCATTAATATGTTAACTTTCCGACCAAAAAGGGTATTTTTTCATTATTTTAAATAGTTTTATGCTATTATTGATAGGGATAGACAGTAGGCTGACAGGAGATGGGGGAGAGAGATGGGGAGTGACATGCAGCAAAGGGTCGGGACTCGAACCCGTGACACACACGCTGTCATGCTTCACTGAGCCTAGGTGTCTGGACAAGACCTATACGTTTTGTATTATTTATTTTCATTTGTATTTATTTTTAAGATTTGTTGGTCGTCCGGATCTGGAATCGAACCGGCGACGCTGCTAGGCATCTATGCCTATGTGGCAATGCCTACGTTTTTTTTGTTTTTTGTTTCAATCACCACAGTAAATCTTTCTCACTACCAGCTGTACATGAGCAACAGACAATTTACTATTTACTAGAAGCTCGGCCGCCCTAGTCGGCGACCTGGCCAACTCGGGAACAATGTAATAAATAGGGGATGAATGCCCCGCCCTTTAATACAAACCCCATTATACCTGTTGTCATAGGATCTGTTTTGACCATCTGTTTGCCTGTGTCTATTTATGCCCAGATATGGAGATATCTGTATCTGTCTGCCTGTGTCCATTTATGCCCATATATGGACATCTATGCAGACACAGTGCCGGTTCCAGAAAACCCTGATGTCAGACATCAGAATCCGAACCTTTTGTGCCGGTTCCAGAAAATGTGAAAATAGGCCAAATTTGAAATAGGGAATGAATGCCCCACCCTTTAATGCAAACCCCATTATACCTGTTGTCATAGGACCCGTTTTGACCATATGTTTGCCTGTGTCCATTTATGCCAATATATGAACATCAGAACACGTCATACTGATGACATTCAATAGGTAACCATAGCATTTTTTGTTGACACATTGGCGTACGTGATGTCAGAGCCTTTTATGAAGTGATGTCACAATGAGTCAGCGCTTGTGCCGATTTCCTCCGGAACAGCCTGATGTCAACAATCAGCTCCGCATAAGGAGATTCCGAACGTTTTGCGCCGGTTCGGGAAAACCGCGCGTCGGATCGGGTCGAGGCCCGGCACTGCACTCCGCGCCGCGGCGGGGAACGCGCGTGCCGAATCTGAAGCCGGTGGGACGAACGGTTCTCGAGATACGCGGATTACATACAGACAGACAGACAGAGATTTGTCGCATTTATAGATAGATTAGGCAATTCATGAAGGATTACACAGGTGACGTATACATAAATAAAGAAAAAGCCTAGGGCACACACACGAGTCTGACACGTTCCTGTGTGTGTGTGTGTGTGTGTGTGTGTGTGTGTGTGTGTGTGTGTGTGTGTGTGTGTGTGTGTGTGTGTGTGTGTGTGTGTGTGTGTGTGTGTGTGTGTGTGTGTGTGTGTGTGAGCGTGTGTGTGTGAGCGTGCGTGCGTGTGTAAAGGCCCAGAGACACCAAACTGATTTGTCCCGACTAATAGCCTACAGATATTACATAGGGAGATCAGAATGGGAGATATCGGGTGTAATACTGACTTGATGGTCGTTTTCTCGTGGTGTGTGCTGCGCTGTCAGGACACATTTACCCAAATCATACAGGCACAAAAAACATCATTACAGGAAATACTATCAGCAATGAGCAATAAGAAAAATAAAAAAAAACCTTTGATCAACTATGACGTTCTTTCGTCAGACATGATTGCTTCTGTGAATCTCTCTGGTCTCTCTCTACACACTCTCGCTCTCGGCCTCATCTTTCTCTGTGCTGTCCAGATTATTTTTCTGATTCCAACTGAGAAAATACAAGAGAGAGCCACTGCTTTCTCTCAATCCCCTCTGTCGACGCATTACCCCACTTTGCAGTGGTAGAAAGTAACTACCGGTAAGTAGACTTACTATTCAGTAGTGGAAAGTAACTACCGGTAAGTAGACTTACTATTCAGTAGTGGAAAGTAACTACCGGTAAGTAGACTTACTATTCAGTGGTGGAAAGTAACTACCGGTAAGTAGACTTACTATTCAGTGGTGGAAAGTAACTACCGGTAAGTAGACTTACTATTCAGTGGTGGAAAGTAACTAAGTAGACTTAAGTACTGTGCTGCAGTACAATTTTGAGGTATTTCCAATTTCCAATACTTGCACTTCTACTCCACTACATCTTAGATCAGGGATGGGCAACTTTGATGACGGCGAGGGCCACTATATTTCCACCTTCACTACAGAGGGCCACATTGCATATTGCCAAGTTCTACTTTGTCATTCTAGTATCTCATACAAAAGAGGCAAAAAAATAGCAGATCTACAAGCTCAAAACGCATCGCAGTTTGCTTCTTTTGAATTGGAATCCTGAATAATTTTGTTGTTATTTTTTGGAAAATTGGAATCCTGAAATGTAACATTTTGATTCAATTTCAAACATATTTAATTATGTATTCATGTTAACTTTATTTACAAATACATCGAACATATAAAAAAAAGAAAAAAACTATAACAGGAATCCCTTTTATTCCCATATGGAGATCCCTGCTCTGAGTATCTGACATCACTGTGATGTCACCTGTGATGTCACAGTGATGTGTCAGGGGAACCACAGTGTCAAGCTGAGACGGTTCTGATGGTAAACTACGGTCGAAACTAGTTACTTTATAGATTTTGATTATTATTATTTTTTTTTAATATGTTTTTATCCCACGGTTTTGCAACCCATTTTCTCACCCAGTGCCAACTACCTAACCTGTAGTCCTGGTTTCCGCTCTCCCCCTGCCGCGCCAGGGGAACTGGGGAGCACTTGGCTGGCTAGGGGGAGGTAGTATAGAAACCAGGAATACTGCATGTTTTTGTGAGGGCATCTACCCTAGGAGACACGGGGAGAACATGCAAACTCCACACAGAAAGGCCCTATCGCCAACCTCGCCTAGGGTGTGGGCGGCTGGGCGCTGATGACGCGGAGGGAGGAACACGCCCCCAGTGCCCACAGCGCCCCCCAGCGGGAATCGAACCCAGGACCTTCTAGCTGTGAGGCGAAGCGCTAACCACTGCGCCACCGTGCCCCTCGAGATTTTAATTATTATTACAAAATATATTGAACCACTTCAGCCCTATGTACATTTTGTCCATTTAAACATTGCCGATCTACAAGCTCACAATGCATCGCATTGTGAGCTTGTAGATCTGTCATTTTCCAAAAGCTCTTTGTACATTTGAAAACTTGAAATTGGACATTCTGCGTACTGAGTACTTTTACTTTTGGTACTTTAAGTACATTTTGATGCCTATACTTTTGTACTTTTACTCAAGTACATTTTGAATTCCATTTCTACTTGTAACAGAGTATTTAATACATTGCAGTATTGTACTTAGGTAAAACATTTGAGTGCCTTTTCCACCACTGCAACTATCTTATATTTACAATGGGCTTATTGCCGCATCCCACTTCCAAAAGAATCACGCCCCCAAACATCCACTCCAACTCATAGGTAGTCGCATAGGTAGTCGTATAGGTAGTCGTCAGGACGGTAAGGAATACCGCCCATAACCCTATGCCGTCCGCTCATTCGCTAACAACGAGAGAGAGGAGGCAACAGGGGAGGGGGGGCGGGCAAGCGAGTGCATGTGCACTGCTGCTGCTGCCTCCACTCACAGTGACTGCAGAGAAATAGCAGAGGCATAACAGTCACTTCTCTCCAGTGCGTCCGGCGGAAAGTTTTTTAGTAAAGAAGCGGGCGTGGACTCTAGATGTGAGCGGCCGAAGGCCGCGAACCTCTAGTATTTAAACATTTGAATCGGATGACTGACCCATGCAGACACCCACTTGCCACCGTGTACAAACCACATATTTTTTACTACCGATCTATGGCCAGAGACCCCCATCAACGGCCTGCCTGGGTTTATGCACATTTCTAAAGTGATAATTTAAGGACTTTTTTAAAACCTCTAGAATGACAAATTAAACATTGGCCCAGTTGTCAAATGTTAGAGAAAGAAATTGTGAGCATGTAGATCTTCTATTTTCACAATATAACCAACCGTGTTGGGGTCAGGGTGGGGGATCCCCAGTTACAATATGATTATCTTGGGGGTCGTCGCGTCCTGAAAAGGTTGAGGACCACTGTCTTAGTGTGTCTGAATCCAGCCAGTGAGGAGAGATTCTGAGTGGTGACGGTGGAGACGAGGCAGACACCGGGCAGACAATGGCCTAGTAAATGACTGCGAAACCCTCCCTCACGGCCTCCTGTGTCTCCCACTCTATCTATTCTTCTCCTGAGATACACCCAGGGGCGTCAATTGGGTATGGCAGGGCTATGCAGCTGCCATACCCTGGGTCCAGGGGGGAAAATAAAAGTTACTTTTAAATGTAAATCCATGAATGTCTCTTTGTCTATCTGCGCTGGTTATTATGTTGTTAAATTACAGTAAAATAACGACCAATGCAAAATTTAACAAAATGGTCACTTTAACTATTCTCCACACTTTTATTCTCCCCATCTTGACAGAATGGTATATTCCCAGGTTCCGCAGGTCAGCTGCACAGGTGCAATGCATTATTGTGGCACATTTACTAACATGCCAAGTTTAGCCGCACTTGAACAACCGTTCCAGGCTGCCATAATCATATCCAGCCCAAGAAACCTTAGAAACCTGTGTAAAAAACGGCCAAAATGCATTTTTTTTTCAGACATTGTGAAAATAGCCGATCTACATGCTCACAACGCCTCGCAGCGCGAGGCGTTGTGAGCATGTAGATCTGCTATTTTCACAATATAACCGTGTTATACAAAATGTAATGCCTCTTATCCATGAGGACTCCCATCTTTGCCATACCCTAGCTTTTGCTGAACTGACGCCACTGCCTGAGATACACCCTCTCTCTCTCTTTCTCTCCCTCCCTCCCTCACTCTTTCTTCCTCTTCATCTCCGTCTTTGCTCTCTTTCTGCAAAGCAGGTCAAGTAACATGTTGCCGGGAAAGGCTGTGATCAGAGTCTCAGTCAGTGTCTCCGATCCACACACACCTCACTCTTTAGCTGTTCTCTTTCTGCAGAGAAACACCAAAACGAATCTGCATATGGACGCTGACATGTGCACGTGCACAGGCACACCCATACTGGGCATTAGGGGAGGGCGATATGGTGATAAATATTGTTGAGACGATACAATGTCTCCACGATATTCCTTTCCAGAGATATCGTATGTATCGTGATACAATGAGGGAGCCTTATAGAAAACCCTGTTGAATTGTTGATACAGAGATTCATTGCAGAATTGTATACTGTCAGAGTTACATATTTGTAAGGGTTCCTTTAGAACTCCCAAAAGGAACCCACAGTAGTAGGTGGTTGTACTGTTAAGTAACTTGAAATATAACCATAAAAACCAATATGAAAAAGAATCGTGATAAGATTGTGTATCGTGATACAGCTTGGAAGAATATCGTGATATTTTATTTTTTCATATCGCCCACCCCCACTGGGCATACTGTGTAGATGGACGATATACATGCAGTAAAATCCTGTAGGTGGGCGATACAAGGAAAGAATATACACAGTATAATCCTCTGTGTTAATTCAACTATTCGTACACTCTGTTAAAAAATGGATAAATTAACAGGTTTTTATTGTTTTAGTGTATACAGTATATAACAATCACATGTAAAACATTGATGATCATGTTTCTCACATTGAACTACATGGCAACGGTGTTTTCATTGTTTTGAGTTTACTTGTACAAACACAATTATTTCTTGTATTACCATTCACGATGTTTGAAAGAATACTCATGATACGATTAAAGTGGCGACAATTAATGTTACACACGTCGATATTTTAGTCGAAGTAAACACCACCAACTTTTTTTAATAATCTCAAATCATATCTGTGAAATCTCGAGAAAACCAGGTGGCAAGAAGAAATTGTTAGATTTATTGCCGATGTGTGCTTGAAAAAAGTGACTTTGAAAGAAGGCAGACATTTCAACAAATGTCACGCGATCTAAGAAGAAGCAGGTGAAGCTTGAATGAAATGAATGTATCTCACTGCCCTCTTTCTTTACTTAAAAGAAATGATGAATAATAACATTTACAGCGATATATTGATTGATGTCTGTTTGATAAGACAAACATTTTTAGTACGCATCCCCACTCCGAATCTCTCGCCAGAGAAAACAATTCCCAGAAACCTGAAAGACCGCAAAGTCACTGTGATCAAAATGATTCACTATATCAAAATCCTGTATTTGAACGAATTCCAGATCCAAACCGCTGGTTGGGTAAACAAGAGCACAAAACCCAATGACCAACAGCCAGTTGGCCCAGTTTGCCAGATGTTTCTCTAAACACAGAGACGTCTCTTGCTGTCCGTTAGGCGCACGCACGAGGACGAGTGTTGTAACGCGGGTTCAGATAATGCACAATGTCTTCTGCTCCCCCACATTCTCTCATTCGTCATTTGACAGTCGAGGGATGAAAGTTCACATTTTTCCATAACGAGCCAGCAATATTAGCTCTTGGAAAAATCTACAGAGAGGGCAGCATTCATAAACGCCAGATCGGGTTTCAGGGCCAAACGAAGCTTTCAGAGGAACAGATTCACTTGAGAAAATGACTTCTGAGGGGAGGACACAGTCATGATGGGAGTATTGTACAACCAGGGGACAGAACAAAAACGGCCAACTAATGTATACCGCGATGCCTTACAGACAAGGCAAAAAACAACAACTTGCGGTGAACTGCCATAACTGGGAGGCAGAGATTATGTTTTCATCCATTCCGTGTGTGTCCGTCCGTCTGTCAATGTGTGTGTAAACCAAAACCAAAAACACCTGGGTTCCAGAGGCTAGTGTGTGTGTGTGTGTGTGTGTGTGTGTGTGTGTGAGACCAATCTGCGCGAGACCAAAACAACAGTCAAAAGCCACCACTTTTACTTTCACCCGTAGGGGGCGCAATAAATACAGAAATCGCAGAAACGTGATTTGGTTTGACCAAATTAAACACAAAATAATGGTCTCATCATGCGTCATGTGACAATGACCATCAAACAGGTTTATGATACTTCATATCATATCGTTTGCCTATAATTGACTTCACAAATGTGCGGGAAACAGCATAATGAAACACAAAATACAAAATACAAATACAAACTACAAAGAGATACAGAGGAAGGCAGAAAAACAAGGGCTTTGGTGCTTCCTGGAAGAGCAGAGCTGCTAATGACTCTGGCCAACAGACTGGCCCTTAATGCCTGTTGATTGGAAACACAGCCGGCCAATTACAGCAACCATATCTAATCACACGGGTCACAGGTCATTTCTCATCCACCATACATCTTCATTCATTCGGTGTCTGTGTCACTTGCTGTTGCCTCACAGACAGCCAACAGATTGTCAGTGTGTACAGTACAGTTAACCAGTGGTGGAAAAGGTACTAAAATGTTTTACTTAACACTTATGTTGCAATGATTTTTTCTCTTCAATGTCTCGCGTTGCCATGGTTACCATAGACTTCCATGTAATTGTGCAATTGTGTAAAAAGTGCACGCCCATGCCTAGATGATGCACCACGTGTGTAGATGCTGTTCACAGCTTTCAGACAAAAAAATCCGTTTGGAAATCCTTTCAGGCATTCATGATTTATGGGCCATTATGTTTTCTTCAGATGTAAACAAACATGGCTGCCATGTTTGAAAGAATGGGTTGGTATGGGGGTTAAACATGCAATTTCGCGATCGCGATCATGCCTAATACATTTCTGGAGGTCCAAAAAAAAGTTTTGAATTTTTTTTTTTTGAAAAATATTTTTTTTTTTTTTCAAAAACGGCCCAAACTTGGGAAACTCGGGGTTGGCACAGCGTTGGTATCAATACAAACTCGGGAAACTCGGGGTTGGCACCAGATGTGTTAAGTAAAAGTATCAATACTGCAACGTAGAAATATTTAAGTAAAAGTGTGGAATTAAAAATGTACTTGAGTAAAAGTACAAACATTCACTGAAAATAGCAATGATCTATAAGTTCACTGTTTATCATCGCCCGTGCTGCGACAAGTTGTTGTGAGCTTGTAGATTGGCCGTTTTCAACAGAGTGATTTGGTGTTGAGGGACAAAGGACCGGTCAACTGAACTAAGGGTATTTTTAAACGGCCCCATTGTCGTTTTGGTGTCGTCAACAAACCATGTATCACGTTTACTTTACACGTTGGTGGTTTTACATGACAACGCATCAAGTAATGCAAAATGCTGTAGTGTCATGTGCCCGGCCTACATATACTGTGTATTTATTTACCCTTCAACTATAAAATATATATTGTTTTTAATGAGACTTGTAATTACGCTCCCAAACTCCAAATTATCGTCTGTTTTCGCATATTGAATGATTCCCACTCCCGCAGCGCAGCCAATCTCAAGCGCTGCACTGCAGAGGCGTCAGTGGCAAGGTATGGCAGCATTGGCAGCTATACCATACCTTGGCTACAGGGGAAAATAATAAAATGTACTTCTTAAAATAAATTCATCATGCCTGTTGCTAAGGATTGGCAACATGACTGGTGTCTTGCATGCGTGCCTTCACGCTTGCAAGACACCAGTCATGTTGCGATATCTTAGCTTTTGCTGAACTGACACCACTGAGGGGGAGCAAGCAGCCGACAAGGAGGAAAGTTTTGCGATATGAGCTGTGAGTCATGGATTCTGACTGGACAGTAACAGTGGACTGTCACTGGACAGGTTTGTGTATATTGTGGATGTCACGGTGATTGTTGACTAAGCTGAAAATGCAACTGTCCTGCATGACTCACGCACGCAACCCTCCGCAATAGCTCTCGTCTCTCGGAGAGGCGCTCTGTCTACGACACCAGTCCCAAAGTAACGGTGAAAAATAAGCGAAATATAGCATCAGACACAGTTCGGGCCAAATACTCAGCCAGATCCGGTCCATTTTCCCCGGCTCCTTTTTAGCGAGTTGGTCAAGTTGATTTTGTATTTATTTATTACCGGTATGTTCTACTATTTGGTATTTCAATTCCCCCCTCTCTCCATGATCTGACCGCGTCCACAGGTGTCTCGCATTAACGACCAAGTAGCATACTTTGTGTTGTGTTTTATTGCAATCTTGACAAAATCAACCAGTAGACCGCGGACCTGACTTGCGCATTCATACATGCATGGACTAAACAGACATGCAGTCTGACACACTGACTGACACAGACACACACACACACCGTTCCTCTCCCATTCGGGTTGAGGCGGGGGAGGGAGAGGGCCGTGCTTTGACCGACGTCATCGTATTTACCGTACTGGTCCTTTTATACTGCTTCCAAATCAATACGAAAACGCCAGATATCCACTTGCAGAGCCGAATTCAAAAAAGATGCGGACTGGGTCATAAATACGCGTCTCCATGTGTCAATATCGCCGTATCAATAGTTTAGTTTAGCGGAGTCAGAGCAATTCGTATTCGCGTGAAAGTAGCTTAAGTATTTGGGTTTGATGATTGAAGAGGCATGAGGAAAGATGTGTGTTGGAAAAGAATTAAGCAACAAGGATGAAGCACAATAAACACTTGCTTTGCTGCTGACCACTCATTTCTGTACACACAAAATGACAAACCCTCACACATGAATGGAAACATTCATACACAATGACACACATTCAACACATGTTGGCATGCATGTATGAATGCGGTGTACTTGCGTGCACACGCACACACACGCACGCACACACGCACGCACGCACGCACGCACGCACACACGCACGCACACACACACACACACACACATCACATCACATCACATCACATCACATCACATGTACACACATGTGTGTCTGTCCAAGTGTTGGCCTTAGTGAGGTGATGCAATAAAAAAAAACGGCTGACAGCACAGGTCTGCACAGACAGCTGGTTTATGGAAGACACATAATATTCCTGAAGACGCTAAACCTTCTGCAGTTTCCTCTCAAAGGACATAAAAACTGTAATTATTCAGCACAGGTCTGTCTGATCTATGCCAGTACTACTGTGTGTCAGTCTGTCTGTGCGTTACAGCCACGCCAGGCCTACTGTCTCCCTCCCTGTCTCTGTCTAAAGGCCAATCCAAAACAGAAGAGTAAATGAAAAGCACCTCCCATGACATCCATTAAAGGTGTATTCAGTGATAATGAAAGTGGCCAGGGGTCATCTTGTTTCTTACTGGCCTTACAGCGTGGAAATGTTTCGTTTTTTATAGATTTTTTACACCATTACACCATGTTCTCGTTTTGATCGTGCGGTGCACCCTTAGACCCAAGCACTGAATATCGGCAGGCCTACGTCTCCAGCTTCAGGATATGTATTATACTGATTTACTACGAGACTGTCTGTGGCATTTTATGAGTTCAGTAGTTTACAATCTAGGCATTTAGCAGACGTTCTTAATTCAGAGCGACTGTGGTTCTCAAAACCTTTATTTTGACCATCATAACTAAACATCATAACATAACTACGGCCATACTCTACCCTGATTGGTCGAAGACTGGCTGGCCACCTCTGAAAACTGAATCTAGCTATGCTCGTAACACGGGCCATGATGGAAGTCCTTATATGGTCAGCACACATTCTAGTGAGGAGAATGAATGGAAAATGTACCAATTATATTTTTATTTGAATGAAATACAATCACTGAATATACCTTTAATGTCACTCTAATAATATATCTTATAAAGTGATCGATTCTCAAAAGTACAGAAAATAGCAGATGTAGATCGGCTTGTAGATCGGCTATTTTTGTTATTCTTGTGAGACACTGTAAATTGGTATAAAATAGAGCTTAAAGGGATATTCAAAAATACTTTAGTCATTTTATCGTCTAGGAGGACGCATCAAATATCTAAATATTGAATGAAGCAAATTAAAAACTGTCCAGGGTGTTCATAAAAGCCTGATTGGATGATAAAATGACCAAAGGTTTTTTTTAACGTGAAATATCCCTTTAAGTGTATAATAATGGCCTGTGGTGCTTGCTTTTAACATAACCCTTTATCCTTTTAACATAAGCTTTTACTGTAATACATGTACTGTTAACAAACCTGCTATTAAAGTATTCAACCAATCAATCCATCATAAGTTATTTGGTCTCTAAAACAAATGTAGTATATTTTTTGGTTGATTTTTTTTTTAAACACGCTTCTCGGTTATTCAATTAATCAAAAAGCAATCGATAGAGAATCACCAAGAAAACATTCAATAGTTGCAACCTTAAAATGTATCAATAGGTGACTCCCTCTCTCCCCATCTAAAAAGAGCAGATAGGGCAGCGAGCCCTGAATTAAAGTCAGGGATGTGATTCTATTTCACCATTTACTTTAGGCCAAAAGAGAGAGAGAATGCAGACGTGTGTCAGCGTGTTGTTTTGGCCAAAAAATAAAGGGTGGAATACAATTAGGTCTCTGATTTTATTTCAAGGTGCGTCTGCTCTTTTTCAATGGGGAGACCATCAACTACTGGGGTCAGTAGTTTTGAGTCCAGCACTTTTGGACAGGCATACCTTACCGCCAAAATAAGTCGCATTGTAACTTCAAACTCCATTTTAACCATGATAGATTTAAAAACACCCATTTTCTGGTGACTTATAATACCCTCCTAATACGTGAGCAGGCTGTGTTATTTCGATAACTTTTTTCATTTATTTTTAATAATTCTTTATTCTTTCCATTTTCCCAAAGAATTATTAAAAATAACTGAAAACAGTTATTGAAAAAACACGGCCTGCTCACGTATTAGGAGGGTAATATGAGTCACCAGAAAAGATAATGGGTGTTTTTAATGAATCTATCATGGTTAAAATGGACTTTGAAGTTACAATGGGAGTGTATGGGGAGAGGCCCTGGGCCTGGAGGGCCTGGTAACATTTACATCAAATATCTAAATATTGTATCAAGCAAATTAAAATCTGTTCACGATGTTCAAAAAAGCCTGATTAGACGATAAAATGACAAAACATTATTTTTTTTTTCAAGTGAAATATCCCTTTAAGTGATTTAAAAACTCTTAAAATCTTAAAATCAATTCTGAAACGAACCGGGAGCCAGTGAAGAGAGGCATTCATGATGTCCTTTCAGTGAGTGAACCTGAGAGACACCAAGTTCACAACAACAGAATTATACTGTAAGATAGCCAGATAGATACCTCCACTGAAATACTGTACCAAATGTGAAACTGAATTAACGTATGTCATGTTCTCTGCCACTAAACGTTATGCCACTGTGCTGTATGTAGGCAGCAGACATGTACCATAAATATCATGACACTGTCCCCATCTGACTGTTTATACTGTATGTGCAGATGGGTAACAACAAATTAAAGGAAATAAACATAACAAATACATCTGCTTCCACATAGGTGGACTGACTGCATGATACAATTAAGCAATTATAAGATCCCATCATGTTCTGTGGCATGTAGAACAATGCTGAGCAGGCCTAGCTGACTTGATTTTGGATCAAGGTGGCAAGACGTGACTAATATGAAAGAGGCTTCATTATTGGGGCACAGATGTGGCAGGACAAAGACTACTTAACTGACTAGTGCATCAGTAGCAACCGTGACTAAAATTACATTTTGATCTAAGGGAAAGATATTAGGGGTGCAGGAAAAAATCGATTCGAATTCGAATCGTGTTTCTAACATGGTAAGATTCAGAATCGATTCTCATTTTCCAAAAATCGATTTTTTATTAGAGATTATTTATTAGATGTTATGATTTTTATGTTTTTTTTTTTTTTTTTAAAGAATGTTTGCAAGCATGTTTGCAAGCATGAATAAATCAGACATGTTGTCTTGGATTTACCTTGTGTTTGTTTACATTATTGCAAGTTGATAAAACCTTTACAATTATAAAAGCTATGTAAATGTACTCTGCTTTCATGCCAGCAGACTGGAGTAGATCCTGATATATGAATTGAATAGAGAATTGTTTTGAATAGAGAATTGTTTTTAAATCAGAAAATAATCGTTTCTGAATTCGAATTGTTTGGATTTGAAAGAATTGAAAAAAATCGTGAATCGTGATCCCGAGAATCGATTCTGAATCGAATCGTGGGATACCCAAAGATTCGCAGCCCTAAAAGATATCAGATATGGTCATAAATTGTGGCCAAAGGCTCCCAATGGATGATTGTGATGCAAGTGCGTCTGCATTTGTGCAATATGTAAAGAAAACCAGAAGAGAAATTGACCAGGTGCTCACGGAGAACGAAGTTAAGTAAAAGTGTCAGTGGTGCTCCGGGATACAAAACTTGGATACAAAACTTGAAAAAACTGAAAATCCGGGCACTCAGAAAGTTAAAAGAGGAGAACAGGCTTTGTTCATTAAAATGCTAACATGTTTAGACTATCGGGTCTTCATCAGGGAATGATGAACACCTATGGAGATTTTGCATTCCCCACCATTAACATCAATACTACAAACGAGGGAATATATTTTGGAAGAATAGTGTTTCATCACTCCAGTAGAGTAACAGACTATCCCAAGGCACACTGATGCTGTTCAGGTGGCTTGCGGTGGCCCAACACCTTACTAAGACACTATGTTGGTTTTTCCTATAATTTGTCACCTGTGTGTACATATACCATAATTTGTGTGTGTGTGCATGCATGTGCATGTTTGTGCAAATGCAGCTGAGCAAACAGGGAAAAGTGTCGGATATCCCAGGATTAACTCATGGACATGCAGACAAATGCTTAAAAGTAGTGGAGACATGAAAAAGCTATGGAAAAGAACTCTAACGCCGCTGCATGCCTGCATGCATACTTAGAAACCGTGCTCCCTCGGTAAGCTGTCATCACGTTGTCTCTGAAGTATAATACGAACACACTGAAGCATTGTTTATGTAACAGTGATCGCCAGCGCCACGGGCAGCAGAGCGCACAGCGCATCTAAGAGAGCATGAGACGCTGCACGGATCCAGCGTGTGCACGCTATGGAGGTGAACAAAAATATGTGCGAGTGGGTGGAGGCGTGGAGCCCTACCGACACCGTAATCATCAGAGTGAGAGAGAGAGAGAGAAAGAGTGAGTGAGTGAGTGAGTGAGTGAGTGAGTGAGTGAGTGAGTGTGTGTGTGTGTGTGTGTGTGTGTGTGTGTGTGTGTGTGTGTGTGTGTGTGTGTGTGTGTGTGTGCGTGAGCGCGTTCGTGCGTGTGTGTGTGTGTGTGTGTGTGCGAGCGCACGCGTGTGTGAGAGAGAGAGTGAGAGAGAGAAAAGACAGAGTGGGAATAAGCGATAGACAGTATGTGTGTGCACACAGCAGCACTAGGCCACAGGGACGTGCAGAGAGTGTTAGAGAGGCAGGTGCTGAAATTTCTAAAAGGGCCTTTTGGTGGAAATATTGAAAATAGCAGACCTCCAAGCTTAGAGGTCGGCTATTTTCAGTTCTTGATACCTTGCTGAACTAAGCATAATCAAGTCAATACCGGAGATGTGCCGTAACAGATTTCTACACAGAGAGGGCAATTCTTTCAACATAAGATGCAGCATTCTTATAATAAGAAAGATGCAATATTCTTTTGAATGCTGCCTTCAGGTATGGCATGGAAAGAGGGGCATTTGCATTTCTTTCACCATAGTAAAAACTGTATTCATGGTTTGGAGAGGGCTCAAGCCCCCTTTGATGTCTACTATGTGTGCACGTGCCTGCACACGGCAGCACTAGGCCAGCTCCAGCTGTGGCGTTGTGCTCTCAGGCAGAAGTGAGTGGAGGTGTGAACGCACAGCCAGGTGCTGCCCCCTCTCACCCTGACACCTTTGCCCAGTCCACTTCCTCCCCATTAATTAGGAGAGTCCTGTGGGAGGGGGTGGGGGGTGTAGGGAGCGATGGGGAACATGCATCTGGAAGCAGAGTGGAGGGGGTGATGATGACGGGCGCGTGGGGTGTCGTGATCAAACAGATGTACGCAGCGGTGTCGCACCAAATCCTGGGCCCTGCATGGGTGCAAGGATTCACTGTGGGGCCCCCATGAATGTTCTTCATGGGGGGAGGGGTTTAACCCATTTAGACCGGGAACGCATTATTATGCTTTCTTTTGTGCTTTAACTATTGAAAAATCAAACCTCGGTTCGAAGTGAAGCGGTGAACTTTTATTCTATGTGTTCTAGAGCTATGAACTCTGTATATACATTCGGTTCGAAGTGAAGAATTGAATTGAATGAATTAATGATTTTATCTGGAGGGCCGAATTGTCATGTGAAGCTTGACCAATCCTCAAAGTATGGTCTCATTGGACATTTTTAATCATCCAATCATCAGACCGGGACGGACACTACACACATATTCTGGACGTACGGGACAGATAAAACCTGTTCATTCTGGACTGAAATGACCATATATGGACGTGGGGGACACACATGGGACACACATTTACGGACAGATAAAACCTGTTCATTCTGGACTGAAATGACCATATATAGACGTGGGGGACACACATGGGACACACAAAGCCACTCCTTGGAAGCGGCTTTCACAGCTTCAAAAATAGCAGATGTACAAGCTTGCAGAGCTTGTAGATCTGCTATTTTTGAAAAATCTAGAAAACTTGTGCAAGTCTTTGAATATTTCACATCCTTCTATGTTTCTATGTCAGTGGTGCTTAAACCTTTTCATGTGAAGGACTGCCAAAATGATGTATTTGGCCACGGACCCTCATCTCAAAATATTTAGTTCCAGGGACCTCCCAGAATCAAAATTTGAGTTACAAATGTTTTCTTAAAAATTCAAAGATCTGCACACTTTTTCACCAGTTTTCAAAAATAGGAGATCTACAAGCTCACTCTGTGCCGCTCTGTGAGCTTGTATATCTGCTATTTTTCAATAGCTTAAGTATATAAAATAATTAAGGCCCCACCACCCTGGGCCCTAGTAACTCAGTCCCACTTCCCCCCCCCCCTTGTGACACCCCTGGATGTAAGACCTATACCATTAGCAATGTGAACGTGTCAGAGAGGCGAGAATGATGGGGCATAAACTAAAGCCTAGTTAGTGTGACCAGACTATAGTTCTTGTCTGGCTTCATCATCTTGATGTAACCTTTTTCTCGAAGGGTTTTTCCTATTGAAGTACTTGTCCATGTTACTCTTCATCTGCTGTAAAACCCTTCACCCGATCGGACATCACGATACCCTGATATCGTGATGTCACCCTTTTCCTCCCCTCTGATTGGCTCCCCATTAGAGTCAACGGCAACCACACTTGCAATTTCCAATTGCATCTTTCTAGTCAGTGTGGTTGCCCAACAGGGCAACACATTATAGTCCTGGGGAAACTTTATTTCTAGGGTAACCTTTCCTCCGCCATTGGAAATTGATGAAATCAATGGGAATGGGAATCAATAGGGAATCAATGGGATAGGGAATCAAAAGGGAATCAATGGGAGTGGGAATTAGTGGGGGAGTGGTGGACAGCTCGAGGATTGGACTGGATTGGTCTGGCTTCACATGACAGTTAGCTTACTGCAGAATATAGTCACGTCAGCAACCATCAGCAACCACACTTGCAATTTCCAATTGCATCTTTTCTAGTTCATGCTTTGTTGTACAACAGCGCCGAGTGCTGAAAATAACTCGGTTGTAACCAAGGTGCAACGGCGAGCAACACACTGTGACTGTACCAAGAAACAAGAATCAACGGTTGTCCGCACACCAAGCATTATGACTAACTATTGCTTTCAAAATATTTCCAACTCAAGTGGACAGCAGATTCCACACCACACAACTACAGTGCTGAACAATATATATCGTCAGTGTCGGGCAGACAACTTGTATCTCCAAGTTTAAAAATAGTATGTTCTTTTGTAAATTAAAGCCCTACTTCATCATACAAGGGTGTTGCACAAAAGTAGTGAAACTAGACGATCTACAAGCACACAACGCCTCGCGGTGCGAGGCTCTGTGAGCTTGTAGATCGTCTATTTCCACTACTTTAACTCGTTTCTAAAATGATAATAAAAAAAGGAACTGTTTTGGACATACAAGGTTTCCACCCGACAGCAACGATATTTAATATAATTATAGCGCTTGGAGTGGACGTCCATTTAGGTTTGAGAGACGAGTGGCGGGGGAGAAGACTCACCCTCGCATTGCTTGCCGTCGCCCTTGTAGCCCGGCTTGCAGATGCACTTGAAGGACTTTGGAGTGTTCTGGCAGAGGGCGTCGATGTGACAGTCGTCTGTGGCCTCTGAGCACTCGTCTGCATCTGCACAAAAGTTGATAACATTCAATTGTCTATTGCAAATGTGTTCAGTTAGGCAGTTTACGGCACCTAATCTTCTAAAAACTTCTAAAAAACCCCCCCCAAAAAAAGAGAAAAGCTATCTAGCTTTATGTGTGGTCATCGAGGGAAGGGCAGTGTTACAGTAGTGCTATCGGTTTAGGTGGAGTCTGAAGAGGTGAGTCTTCAGTCCACGGCGGAAGCTATGGGGGTAAGTCTGTAGTTCTAAGAGCGACAGGGAGTTTATTCCACAGTTTGGGGGCCAGGAGGGCAAATTGTCTAGGTCGAGGCTATTAAATGATTTCCACTAATTAAATTAGAATACATTTCCCAAATAACCAATGCCATCTTAAAAACAAACAAGAAGGTGCCTGTGATACAAACAAAATGGCATGCAACTGGCATCGCGGCTGTAGTAGAGCACCGTGACTGTGCTCCTCGGAGCTCTGTCAAGAGTCCAGCTGTGTCAAGCTTCATGGCCAGGAACAGCCGAAAATCACCATCACTGCTTCCTAATTGATCAGGTCATTGACAGAGGGGCAAGTCACATCTGGAGCTCAATCTAAGGCCATAGGGGCAGCTCATTAAGTTATTTATACATACGCACACACGCACACGCACGCACACACACACACACACACACACACACACACACACACACACACACACACACACACACACACACACACACACACACACACACACACACACACACACACACACACACACACACACACACACACACACACACACACACACAAAGAGGAAGGGGGACAGAGATACAAAGATGAAGAAAGATCTTCTGTCAAAACCTTTCTCATTCAACTATCTTT
The DNA here is from genome assembly GCF_963921795.1 of Nannobrachium achirus. Lineage (NCBI taxonomy): Eukaryota > Metazoa > Chordata > Actinopteri > Myctophiformes > Myctophidae > Nannobrachium > Nannobrachium achirus. The sequence continues at coordinate 35,545,664 of NC_137830.1, forward strand.
GTTTCGGAGAACAGTCTCTCTCTCTCTCTCTCTCTCTCTCTCTCTCTCTCTCTCTCTCTCTAGAATTATAAATAGCCCATGTAGGCAACCTGGACAGCAGTAGTATAAGCCCTGTTTCTCTCCTCCCTGGGATTCTGCTCTCTCTGTGCTCCACACTCCATCCAGGGGTTAATAAGTCCTGCTGCCTGGTCCTCTGCCCAGCTCAACAATATGAAGGCAATAAATAAACGATAAAACAAAATTACAATAAATATTTCGCTGCAAAGTCGATTACGGTTTTATTACATCCGACGCAGAGAGCCAGGAGTCAAGAGCAACAGCAACCAGAAGTTAAAGTGCTATTTTATCAGATTTTTGACGGGGAAATGCGGCAAGAATGATGATCTTCGCGGGGGCCTGGCATTGTTGGGCTTGAACGTTTCCTGAATTCTGCATGGCACTGTTCTGTTATTGAAGGCCAATAACAAAACAAAACAAAACAAAAAAAAAAAACCACAACCTTATTGTTATTCAAGCCCGACGGGGACCTCATGGTTTTGACAAAGCCCTGCCCACATGCTTTGGAGACTGACTGTCTCAATATTGACTTCTCACCCATTCATAGTGAGGAGGGGGAACAATGCGTGGTGCTGTGTGCTGAGTGCCGGTCAATATATTGGGCAAGGGGTCGGTACCTCCAGGGACTGTGAGGCCAGGCAGCCTCCCTGCCTCCACAACCAGACCATGCATGCATGCAGCCCTGCGGCCAGATGGACAGAATTGGACACCTCTGTCTCCGGACAGACTTGTGGACAAGATGCTCTCAGTATATGAGTATAGGCCTACATGATCAATGCATATTGCGGATGTATTACTACTGTTTCATAATGGAAAATAAAAAATAAAAAATCTGCTGATAAGGTCATCTCATCTCGTTATTTTGTTTTTTCTTCGAATATGCTACTTCAAATCAAGCTGCATTTAACTGTTCACTAGCTGGCTGGAATAGGCTAAATTAACTTTTTAATTAAACAGTAAAGAAAAAAGAGTGTACACACAACAAAACCAAGATGCAATAGGCCTAAGTAAGGTAAAGTATAAGCTTGAATAATAAGCGATTTTTGTATGAATTGAGAAAAAAGGGACCCCAATTAAAACAAGCCCAAAAGCTTTCTTATTGTGGTCTTTATCCTTTTAGTTGACCTTGTATCAGTGAACTGTATAGGTACTGTCCTGTACCTTTTCCTATGCAAACTTCTAAATGAAGTATTCAATGAATCAAACAGAAATGCTAGGCTATTCAATGCATTCTGATCCAATCTATGTCATTCCAAATAACAGGAGTTTGTCATAATAATTCAGCCTGAGGTTGCATCAAAAGTTATTTTTGACCACAAGCCCATATTCAAACTTCACTCAAGGACAAGGTGCATATGGGGAAACAAAATGTCCAAGCAGTCGCAAATTGTATGACAGAAAGGGGAAAAAAAGAAAAAGTGTTTTTATGATGTAGCCTTAGTAGAATAAAAGCAGTGGTTCCCAATTGTTTTAGCTCAAGACCCAAAAGAGACATTAGACGTTTGCCCCCCCAGGGACCCAAACTAGTGAAAATAGCCAATCTACAAGCTCACAATGCGTCGCATCACGCCACGTTGTGATCTTGTAGATCGGCTATTTTAACTACTTCTTTATTCTTTTAGATTTTTGCATTTTTAATTTTGTTTTTAATTCAAGAAAAAAATGCTTTTTTTAAGGAATGTTGAAAATATTTTGAATAATAATTAAAAAAAAATATATAACCTATAAAAGAATAATATAGGAAACAAAAAACAAAGGGACCCATAAAAATGGATCCCGCGAACCACAAATGGGTCCCGAGCCAGTGTTTGGGAAACAGTGGAATAAAGCCCAGACATAGAGAGAGTGAAGAGGTAAGTCTGCTCTTACCTGCGAGTCCAACATTCCCCATCACCCCGCAACTATTTATGAGGAGGATGAGCAAACACGCGTCCCAGGAAAAACAAGCACTTCCCATGGTAGAAAACACGCGGTGTTGGAATACAGTGTTTTGGGTTGACTGTTTCTTTGATAAGAGAACCGTTTTGGTTGTTACTGGCAGCGCAGGGAGAGCTCGGTAGAGACCAACGGAGCCGCTCTGCAGCCCGCTGATTGGCCTGCGCTATATTTGAGGAGGGGATTCATTGGAGGTGTAATTCAGGAGAGAGAGAGAGAGAGAGAGAGAGAGAGAGAGAGAGAGAGAGAGAGACACACACAGAGAGAGAGAGAGACAGAGAGAGAGAGAGAGAGGGAGAGAGAGAGGGAGGGAGAGAGCACTCGTTTACACACGTCTTTATTCTTTTTATTTAAGGTAACCTACATTTCTTAGTTTTCATTGGATGAAGCCCATTGAAAATTACATTGAAAATTGAGAGAGAGACAGCGAGAGAGAGAGACAGAGACAGAGACAGAGACAGACAGAGATAGAGCAGTCTACACATTTCTTTATTCTTTTTATTTAAGGTTAGGTTGTTGCCTTGCAATTTGAAATTAAATTGAACATTAGAGAGAGAGAGAGAGAGAGAGAGAGAGAGAGAGAGAGAGAGAGAGAGAGAGAGAGAGAGAGAGAGAGAGCAGCCTCGTGTCTTTAGTGTCCTCAATAACAGACGCATCTAGACGTGTATAATAATACTCACCATATTGGTAAAGGTATAAAGTGACAATAATGATCAGCAAATGTTGATAGCCTACTACCAGTCTACCACACACAGACACATGTCTATGGAGTATAAACTCACCTTGATGTTCGTGAGCTAGGTTTATTGGGACATTTTTTTGGATAGTTGGGATAGGTTGGATTGGATAGGTAATGTATGCCAATATCTATTATCTGCCCATGCCATGCCAGGCCGGCCAAATTGGCAATTAATAAAGTCATTTCCAGAAAATGACATTGGCTAATCAATTTAGACACTCTGCCGCCATCTAGTGGACGAAATCGGCAAACGGCTCCATCAGTGTGATCTTACCTCTGGTCCCGCCCACTCCAGCTACACATGGCTCCTTTGTGGCCAATCACTGAACCAGGACGCGAGCCGTCACAAGTGTCATGGCGTCTCCCTTGAAGGGGGCTTGGTTCTGTGAAAATTAGTCATTGCCGTTTATTTATTTCTTCGTTGTGCGGACCAGCAACAAAAATTAAACCGATTGCAACAAAACAGACCTTTAACGGCAAGACGTTACCATGGGTGCTGTCCATGCCAAGGTAAAGCACATTTTCTTCAAGTGGAAACGTGACTTATTCGTGGGATTCTCTGTGACCTCCTCGGTTATGTGTTGTAGGATTGGCCAGTGTGTCGCCTCTAGCATGTGTACTCGATGTACTTTATGACCCAGCTGGACGAGAAAATACCTGGTGGACACAAAGAATGGATGATGGCTATGATTTGTTTTCCCTAAAATGCACGTCAAATCAATTCGTTTTCCAAAATAAGCTGGTTTTATCTAGAGGGTTGTGACATCAAGCATGCTAAATACAAAGAACACTCTGATTGCCAATTTACTAATATACCGGTAGTCATTTTCTGGAATAAGGCTTAGCCACCTGATTTTGGGGTGTAGTATGGTTAAATGGAAAGGAAACCACCCACGTAGGCCAGATTTACACTGCAGCCAAATCCAGCCTGAATCAGATCTGAGCCGCACATCCAGATGTGAATCTGATTGGTGTAAATGAGTCATGTGACCTGTTTAACGAATCAGATCCCAATCTGGATGTGACACAGATCTGATTCAGGCTGGATTCTGGCTGCCAGTGTAAATGGGGCCATATATCATAGTCTGGACTCTCCACCCATCCTCTGGTTCCTAGCCTGTCTCTGCATTCATTCACCCATCATCCATAAAGCCTCAAGTAGAGTTGTTTACAATTCTGTTATCTTTGTACTGTCCCATGGTCGTGGACCTGCAGAGTTTGGATCCTCTCCCAATGCATGGCCGCAACTTGGGGGTCAACCCAGATGACATGGTTGAAGTTTCGGAACCAGAGCAACAGACCAAACAGGAGATACTGGAAAACAAAGATGTAAGTGTGAGTTCACTCTCAGGTTGAACACTACTAGTATCATTTCTGTCAAACATACCTGGTTGTGTGGCCAGTAGCCAGCTAGGGGCGGGCAGTGGCTCAGGGGTAGAGTGGCAGGTTCGATCCCGGGCTCCCCCAGAGTTGGTGTCGAAGTGTCCTTGAGCAAGACTCTGAACCCCTAGTTCAGGGTTCCCCAATAGGCGGGCCGCAAATGGCCCGCGGGCTACTGTCTGGCCCCCACCAAGCCCAGTAATAATGGTGATATAAGAGCAGCAACAAAACTAGTATATCGTCGTTGTTGGGTGGAAAACCCGTATCTCAAAATGTGTACGCTCTTTCGCAAAGTAAAGCTCTGCTTCACATCAAACAAGGCCGTCGCACAAAAGTAGTGATAACAGCAGATCTACAAGCACACTGTGTGCTTGTAGATCGTCTGTTTTCACTAGTTTAAATCATTTTTAAAATGATAAATGCAAAACGGTTTTGGACATACAAGATTTTCACCCGACAATGATGATATCCGAACTGTCACTGGAGTAGCGGGAACTCCACCGTCGCCCCTGCACTGTTGTGGCCCTCGGCTTGGTACCCTAGACATAATTTGGCCCTTGGGGAAAACTAATTGGGGAACCCTGCTCTAGTTGCTCCCAATGAGCAGGTTGGTGCCTTGCATGGTTTCCTCCGCTATGGTGTATGTGTATATGTATGTATGTATGTGTGTGTGAATGGGTGAATGTGAATGTGTGTGTGAATGGGTGAATGTAATGGGTGAATGTAATGCACAATCTTTGTAAAGCA